>NC_053491.1:133476482-133776482 GCF_905171775.1 Rana temporaria
GTAGAGCATGATCCCCACCCATTGGAAACTGGGCCACAGGGCAGTATTCCAACATGATAATGACCCCAAACACACCTTCAAGATCACTGCTTTGCTAAAGAAGCTGAGGGTAAGGGTGATGGACTGGCCAAGCATGTTTCCAGACCTAAACCCTATTGAGCATCTGTGGGACATCCTCCAATGGAAGGTGGAGGAGCGCAAGGTCTCTAAAATCCACCAGCTCCGTGACGTTGTCACGGAGTAGTGGAAGAGGACTCCAGTGGCAACTTGTGAAGCTCTGGTGACCTCGGTGCCCAAGAGGGTTAAGGTAGTGCTGGAAAATAGTGGTGGCCACACACAATTTAGACACTTTGGGGCCAATTTGGACATTTTCACTTAGGGGTGTACTCACTTTTGTTGCCAGCGGTTTAGACATTAATGACTGTGTTCTTATTTTGAGGGAACTGCAAATTTACACTGTAATACAAGCTGTACACTCACTACTTTACAATATAGCAAAGTGTAATTTCTTCAGTGTTGTCACATGAAAAGATATAATAAAATATTCACCAAAAATGTGAGGGGTGTACTTACTTTTGTGAGATACTGTATAAACAGCGGAGGAAATTATTATTTAATCCCCTGCAGATTTTGTAAGTTTTCCCACTTACAAAGAAATGAAGGGTCTATCATTTTTATCATGGACTAGCTGAATACCCGGCGTTGCCCGGTCTTCCTATCTTAACCTTTTGGGGAGGAAAATCATAGTAATATAAATATACCCATCTTTTATATAAGGGTGTAGGTAAGGGTTAATTTAATTGTCATATATTTTTATTTGGCATATAAGTAATATGTGTACCAGGTATTATTGAAATATCTCCAGGCGTACAGAAGTTATGTGGGAACATACATTCCCCATTGATTTGCATGGGACTTTAAACAAAAACCCCGACCCTCACAAATGGGGGTAGTTAAGGGATAAATTAACTATCCTATAGTGTAAGTGGACATATAAGTAACATGTGACCAAGTGTTATCGAAATATCTACAGCCGTTTGGAAGTTATGAAGTAACATGTATTTCCCATAGAGTTGAATGGGACTTTAAAGAAAAACCCCGACCATGGCAAATGGGGGTGGATAAGGGTTAAACCACCTATCCTATGTTTGTTGCTGACATATAAGTAACATGTGTGCCAAGTTTCATGTTAATATCTTTAGCCGTTTGGACGTGATGCTGGAACGAACATACATACATACATACATACATACATACATACATACATACATACATACATACATACACACACAGACACGTTGAGTTTTATATATATAGATAGATGTATATTAAATGATAGAGACAGAATACCATCCAAAAATCCAGAAAAAACACATGATACAAATGCTATAAATTGAGTTGCAGTTCAGTGAGTAAAATAAGTATTTGATCCCTAAGAAAAACATGACTTGGTAATTGGTGGAGATACCCTTGTTGGCAAGCACAGAGGTAAGCTGTTTCTTGTAGTTAGTGACCAGGTTTGCACACATCTCTGGAGGGATCTTAATGTGCTTCTTTTTGAGCCACTCCTTTGTTGCCTTGGCAGTATGTTTTGGTTCATTTTCATGCTGAAAGACCCATCCATGACTCATCCCCAGTGTTCTGGCCGAGGGAAAAAAGGTTCTCATTCAAGGTTTTAACACATCAAAGCGGAGTTCCACCCAAAAGTGAAACTTCTACTTTAAGGCATCTTGACCCCCTGACATGCCTCTTTTTTTGGGGGGGGAATACCTAGTTTTCACAGGTACCTGCTCCCACTTCCGCTCTGGGCCACCTAGGCGACTCGATAGATAAGAGGTTTTTCTCAGAGCTGGAATAATTCTAAAGCCGCATACACACGATCGGTTTGTCCGCTGAAAACAGACTGATGGACTGTTTTCATCAGACAAACCGATCGTGTGGGCCCCATCGGTTTGATTTCCATCTGTGAAAAAAAATAGAACATGTTTTAAATTTTTCCTATGGATAAAAAAACGATAGAAAAATCTGATCGTCTGGATGGAACTCCATCGGTCAAAAATCCATGCATGCTCAGAATCAAGTCGACGCATGCTTGGAAACATTGAACTTCATTTTTTTCGGCTCGTCGTAGTGTTGTACGTCACCGCGTTTGGGCACGATCGGATTTTTGACTGATTGTGTGTAGGCAAGACTGATGAAAATCAGCTTCATCGGATATCCAACGAAAAAATTAATCAGATTAGATTCCATCAGATATTCGATCGTGTGTATGAGGCTTTAGTGACAAGACTGGGCACATATGACATGAAATCCTATACTGTACAAGGTGCAAGCCTTAATTAAAAAAAATAAAAAATGTGGGTTTACATCCACTTTAAGGATTTAGAGAAGATCAGATGTGTACAAAACCTAGTCACCAATTACAGGAAACCTCTTACCTCTGTGATTGCCAACAAGGGTTTCTCCACCAAGTACTAAGGCCTCGTACACACGACCGAGTTTCTCGGCAAAAACCAGCAAGAAACTTGCTGGTATTTTATTTTTTTTTGCCGAGGAAACCGGTCGTGTGTACATTTTTCGACGAGGAAACTGTTGAGGATCTCGTCGAGCCAAAAAGAGAGCATGTCATCTTTTTCCTCGATGGGAATGGAGAAACTTGCCTTGTCGAGTTCCTCGACAGCCGAACAAGGAACTCGACGAGGAAAACAATGTGTCTTCTTTTTCCTCGACGACAATGGGGAAATTTGGCTCGCCGAGATCCTCGACAGCCTAACAAGGAACTCGACGAGCAAAACGATGTGTTTCGCCCGTCGAGTTTCTCGGTCGTGTGTACGAGGCTTAAGTCATGTTTTTCTTGGAGATCAAGGACCAGATTCACAAAAGAGATACGACGGCGTATCTCTGAGATACGATTGTCGTATCTATGCGCCTGATTCATAGAATCAGTTGCGCATAGATAGCCCTAAGATCCGACAGGTGTAACTGTGTTACACCGTCGGATCTTAGGCTGCAATTCTAGGCCAGACGCTAGGTGGCAATTCCATTGCGGTCGGCGTAGAATATGCAAATGACTAGTTACGCCGATTCACGAACGTCCGCTTTGCCCGTCGATCTAAATTTACGTTGTTTCAGTAGAGATGCGTCGCGTAAAACTAAGCATGCCCTGTAGGTGGTCTAACCAATGTTAAGTATGGCCGTCATTCCCGCGTCAAATTTTTAAATTTCACGTCGTTTGCGTAAGTCGTCCGTGAATGGCGCTGGACGCCATTTACGTTTACGTCGAAACCAATGACGTCCTTGCGACATCATTTAGCGCAATGCACGTCGGGAAATTTTAGGGACAGATCATGCGCAGTACGTTCGGCGCGGGAACGCGCCTAATTTAAATGGTCCCCGCCCCATTTGAATTAGGCGGGCTTGCGCCGGGCGGATTTACGCTACGCCACCGCAAGTTTACAGGTAAGTGCTTTGTGAATCAGGCACTTACGCTGTAAACCTGCAGCGGTGTAAGGTAAATGGCATACGTTACGCCGCCGCAGCGTAACGTATTTCTATGTGAATCTGGCCCCAAATACTTATTTTACTCACTGAACTGAAACTTTATTTATAGCATTTGTGTTATGTGTTTTTTTTTATGGATTTTTGGTTGGTATTCTGTCTATATCATTTTAAAATACACCTATAATAATAATATATATATATATATATATATATATATATATATATATATATATATATATATATATATATATATATATATATATATATATATATATATATATATATATATATATATATATATATATATATATATATATATAGCTGTGTGCTTACAGTTACAATAAAAAAGGATATAACTGTGAAGGATGAGCTGATGGAAGTGATAAAAGTTCAGTTGGTTGAAATATATATATATATAATATTCAATTTGGACAATTTTTGAACTGACCATTACACAGGTTTGTACTGTTTACTTTGATTATAGTTCATTGTTTGCGGTTTCTAGATTTCTATTTGTTACTTATGGCATTATCCTTCCCTAAATATTATTAAGAACAGTATTGTTGAAGGTGTGTGCATGTATTAGGACACTTTTTTTTTAAATTTATTCTGTGTATTAAAATTGTACTAGCATACTCAGTCTGCCATAACTGAATAGAAAATCTTTGTCATTCATTATTTAGAATCAACAGAAATAGAAAACAAATACCATTCAAGTCACGACTGTTCTTGGCTCACATCGAGTAGAGAAATACAAGGCTAAATTTATCATTGCTCTGGACTTTACATAGAAATGGGTGTTATTTTGTGTTTGTGTTTTGTGGCCTTTCTTTTTCCAAGCTCTATAAAGGCCATCAATCTTGGCAGTACACGTTTGCATAAATGTGAAGTAACAATAGATGATGTGAACCTGACAAGCTGTAAGCCCACACGGCATTGAGCACTATTCTATATATGATAATAAGAATCAAATAAAATAAATAGCATTTTGGGGGGGGGGGGTCTTTCAACTGATGCTATTTTATCTAATGAATGTATTAATATACTGTATTTATTGGCGTATAACACTCACTTTTTTATCCTGAAAATCAGTGCTTTAACTGGGCCGGAACGCGGCGGTACTCAGTACCGCCACTTCCAAAAATGGCCCTGGAGAGTACCAGCACCTCTCCGTGCACCCAGTACGTGGGTTTCCCGTACTGGAACGCAGCCCCAGGCCAGGAATATGATGATCAGTGGCGGAACTACCGCCATAGCGACCCACGCGGGCGCTATGGGGCCCGCAGCCGAGTGGGGCCCGCTGATGGGGAGGCAGATCGGTGCGCTTTGACAGTTACAGAACCGATGCTGTGTATCTCTCCCTCCTGTCGGCATCATTTCTGTAACTGTCACAGCGCACCGATCTGCCTCCCTGTTCTAGCCACATGTGATCCTCCTATAGGTGCCTGGTCTCCCCCCAGCGCTGCCTGCTTTCCTCTCCCTAAAAGCTGGGGGACACTGTGAGAGCGGGGGAGGGCTTTCCTGTCTTAATGCACAGGCACTTCTGTGAACTGCCCAGGGGTCCTAGGTGCATGGGGGGCATTTGAAGTTTCCTCCCAGCAGGTTCGGGCAGCAGTGGTAACAGGTCTCCTCACGTTGGCTTTACAGGTCAGTTCTGGCTGTGTCTGCAATGCTCTCTCTCTCTCCCTGGCATCTTCCTCTCCTCCTCAGCCACTATCTGGCCGGCCGTCCTGCTCCCTGTCGTCCTCACACAGATCCATTCATCTTTGCCTGTCACACTGCTCCTCTCAGATGGTTGTTATCTCTCCCCCTCCCTTCCCTGACTTTTCCCTGCAGACACTTTACCTTCACACATGTGTGTGTGTGTGTGTGTCCCAGGATCTACAAACATTAAAAATGTCTGGAACAGTGGCGGCTGGTGCTCAAAATTTGGGGGGGGGGGGGGGGGGGGCAAAAAAAAATTGAAGCCTCACTGTGCCCATCACATGAAACCACTGTGCCATGCCACCAAATGCAGCCACTGTGCCATCAATTGTCACCACTGTGCCATGCCATCAAACAGCAACTGTGCCATCAATTGTCACCACTGTGCCATGCCATCAAACGCAGCTACTGTGCCATCAAACGCAGCCACTGTGCCATCAATTGTCACCACTGTGCCATGCCATCAAACGCAGTCACTGTGCCATGCCATCAAACGCAGCCACTGTTCCATCAATTGTCACCACTGTGCCATGCCATCAAATGCAGCCACTGTGCCCCTCAATTGTTGCCACTGTGCCCCATGATGCCACTGTGCCCATTGTCACCACTGTGCCCCATGATGCCACTGTGCCCATTGTCACCACTGTGCCCCATGATGCCACTGTGCCAATTGTCACCTCTGTGCCCTTTGTCACCACTGTGCCCCATGATGCCACTGTGCCCATTGTCGCCCCTTTCCCTGTAAAAAGCACTTACCTGAATTTAGCATTTATGTTCAGTAGCTCTTTCTACAGTAGCTCTTTTTCAGGGTACTTTCTAAGGGTATTTTCATGTTCAGTATTTGGGGGGGGGGGGAGCACCGGCGCCTAATAGAGTACCGGCACCTCTTTTGGCCCACTTAAAGCACTGCTGAAAATAGAGGATAAACTGTTCCTGCGTGTTATACGCAGGGGGCTGTGGAACGTTTTTCTCCTGAAACTTCACTCTTAAAGTTATGGTGCGTGTTATACGCCTATAAATACGGTAAATAAGACAACTTGATGAAAAAGATGTCATTAGCTAATGGCCTGTAATGACCATTGTTCAGATATGTGTGGTGCGTTTGTGCGCTCATGCTGCGGGTACAGCAGCCCATTTATTTGAATAGGCTGCTGTACCCGTGAAAAACGCAGTGAAAGTAATTCCCAATCCCCCCCCCCTTTTTTTTTTTTTTTATCGCTCCGAACTTAATAGTTAAAATGGTTGTAAACCCACAAAAAAAAAAACCTGCAAGACAAAGGCATAATGACCTAGTAGGACCCAGTTAGGTTCCACTGTATACACGCGTGTTAACAGTAAACATGCTGCCAGGTGGAAAGATACTTCGATACAGACACATATTCAGGCATATTTAGACAGCAGCCATTTAACCTACCAGCATGTCTTTGGAGTACCCTGGGAAAACCCACAGAGGCACAGGGAGGACATGCAAACTCCAGGCAGGTATTGCAGTGTTTGGGATTCGAACCAACGACTCTAGTGCTGCTAGGCGGAAGTACTAACCACTTAACCAGAGAGAAAACAGAAGTCTAGATATCAGCTTCCTTGGCTGAAAATGATAGAGGAGTTTAGTTTTGCTTTAACTATGGACTTTAGTCTTGTTAGTACAGTAAAACCTTGGTTTCAGAGTAACTTGGTTTGAGAGCGTTTTGCAAGACAAGCAAAATGTTTTAATAAATGTGCCTTGATATACAAGCAATGTCTTGATATAAGAGAGGCGTCATGTCACAACTGAGTATAAAAAAGAAGAGATGAGCCTCTAAGTGTAACAATATGGTTACATTTAATGAAGGTACAACATTTAGCAACTTATTGCTACACGTAGAGGTGCTTCTCTTTTATACTCCTGTAAAAAAAATGCTTTGATATACAAGTGCTTTGGATTACAAGCATGTTTCTGGAAGGAATTAGCCCCCGTTCACACCTAGGCGTATATACGCCTGTAGTGCGACGCCGCAGCCGCCCCTGAGACGCTGGAGGGATGATTTAACATTGCCCTCTATGGAGATGGTTCACATCTCCACGCTGAACGCCGTACGCCTGCCGCCTGAAAACAAGTCCCAGACCTTTTTTTCAGGCGGCTTTCGGCGTTCGGCATAGGAGATGTGAACCATCTCCATAGAGGGGGTAAGGCTGCATTCACAATCGCGGCGTTTTGTCGCCGCAAATCGCGGTACAAAACGCTGCAATTTGTCGCCGCAATTCGCGGGACAAAACGCCACGATTTTGTACGCCAAGGTGTGAATGCAGCCTTATGCTTGCAAACCAAGGTTTTACTGTATATGGCTATGCTGTGAGCTGCAGTGTCTGAGGATAGATAAAGTGTGAGACACAAATGAAGGAAGATTTCGCTCAGTCAGGGGAGGTAAAGGACGTTTTTGGTTTACTTCATGTGTCTTGTGCATTACATAGAGACTGAGTTTGGCACTTGTTTAGACTGTTATACAGGAGCTATTAGTTTTACTTTAAACAGTCAGTCTGTCTCTTGGTTTCATCAAATCTCTCAGACGTAGTTTACATTTCATGTCTACTTTCTACCATTGGTTTGGTTTTCAGTCTGTTCCAGCAGGTCCTTGTTGATCCAATTTTCTCTTTTTTATTTATGTGTTCCAGGTGTTTCTCTTTGCAAAGCCTATGTTAAATAACATTTTATTACCAGTGTTAAATTTTACATTAGGTAAGCTATTTTTTTTAGATTTTGTTTTGACATGGCAAGATGGATTATCATGAACATAAAGATACTTAACAAAGGACTCCACTAAAAACCGTTTACATTTAGGATGACAATAGAAGTTAACCTCGGGCAGTTTTTAGAAAAACTACAACCCTTTCTATGAAATGGAAAATAAAAAGCATATTTGCTATTTTTTTGGATTACTATAGGGGAGACTTACTAAAACTAATGCACACATAATCTAGTGTGGCTGTGCATAGTAACCAATCAGATTCTAGGTTTCATTATTAACCACTTGAGACCCGCGCTATAGACAAGACGTCCACAGCGCGGCTCTCAAGTGCCGAGTGGACGTCTTTAGACGCCCTTTTATGTGCATTACCCGCACGCGCCACTGGGGGGTGCGCAGCGGGTAAACACTGTCCCGGTGCATCGCCGAAGAGCCGATGCGTGCACCTGGTGGCTGCGATGTCCGCCGGGTATACGCGATCGTCGGTAACACAGCAGGGACGTGGAGCTCTGTGTGTAAACACAGAGCTCCACGTGCTGTCAGAGGAGAGGAGACCGATCTGTGTCCCTTGTACATAGGGACACAGCATCGGTCACCTCCCCCAGTCACCCCCCTCCCCCCACACAGTTAGAACACACCCAGGATACACATTGAACCCCTTCCTCACCCCCCTAGTGTTAACCCCTTCCCTGCCAGTCACATTTATACAGTAATTAGTGCATTTTTATAGCACTGATCGCTGTATAAATGTGAATGGTCCCAAATTTGTGTCAAAAGTGTCCGATACGTCCGCTGCAATATCACAGTCTCAATAAAAATCGCAGATCGCCGCCATTACTAGTAAACAAAAAATAATAAAAAAAAATCATTCTGTTCCCCATTTTGTAGGCGCTATAATTTTTGCGCAAACCAGTCGCTTATTGCGTTTTTTGTTTTTGTTTTTTTACAAAAATATGTCAAAAAATACGTATCGGCCTTAACTGAGAGAAAAAAAAAAAAAAAAATATATATATATATATATATATATATATATATATATATATATAATATATATATATAATGGTATATTTATTATAGCAACAAGTAAAAAATATATATATATTTTTTAAATTGTCGCTCTTTTTTTGTTTATAGCACAAAAAATAAAAACCGCAGAGGTGATCAAATACCACCAAAATAAAGCTCTATTTGTGGGGGGAAAAAGGACGTCAATTTTGTTTGGGAGCCACGTCGCACGACCGTGCAAATGTCAGTTAAAGCGACGCAGTGCCGGAAGCTGAAATTTCGCCTGGGCACGAAGGGGGTTTATGTGCCCAGTAAGCAAGTGGTTAAAGCTTAACAACACCACCAGATTCTGTGTGCACCAGTTTTAGTAAATTTCCCCCTCTGTCTATAGCAGTAATACCCATATGGAAGAATTAAAAATGTAGCCACTTTTGCGTCTCATGGTACAGACAGGCCCAGGCTATGTCCCACTGCTCTAACAGACAACAAATTATTATGGGTAGCTACATTAGAAAATTAACTAATTTGCATAATAGCAGCCATTCCTGCTGCATGAACTAAGATGAAAATGTATATGTTGTATTTAGAGACCTAAATGACATTGCCATTAGAAACTATAGAATATTTCTCATTTAGACTACTGCGTGCTCTCTGTGATATGTCTTCATTTATCATTTAGACTGCAGTTCTTATTTAAATGGCAAGAAATTCATTTATGTAAGTGAGATGGTACTTAAGCATTCTGTTTCGGTGCGATGATGCACGCATGTTAACGCATGTTGTGGTTCACATAACTTGCAGTAAAGTGATGCTAAATGATATCCCTATTACCCCCAAAAAAAACATACACATCCATTACCTAATGGCCTTTAAGTAATTTCTTACTGTGTATTTCTGCCTCCTTGTAACCACCCGAACCTGTTCTTTTCCCTATCACTTTCCTTTGTTCGAACAAGCAGTGCATGTTAGTTGCAGTCATGTGCATTGTGCACACTACAAATCCTATAGTTAATAGTCCCTAGTGCATCTCAGGAGCAAGTAAGGGAGGGTGGCTATGTTTCTACTAGAGCTGCATGATTAATCGTTAAAAAAATCGCAATCTCGATTCAACACCCATATATTTTTGGTAAAAAAAAATCGCAATAAGCATTTAACGATTGGTTTGCGCAAAATTTATAGCGTTTACAAAATAGGGGATAGTTTTATGGCATTTTTATTAATATATATTTTTTTTACTACTAATGGTAGTGATCAGCGTTTTTTTTCGTGACTGCGGCATTATGGCGGACACATCTGACAATTTTGACACATTTTTGGGACGATTGTAATTTTCACAGCAAAAAGTGTTTATAAAAATGCATTGTTTACTGTGAAAATGACAATTGCAGTTTAGGAGTTAACCCCTACAGCGCCCCCTAGTGGTTATGTGTGACCTCATATGTGTTTCTAACTGTAGGTGGCGGGGCTGGACGTGTGACGTCACTGATCGCCTTTCCCTATATCAGGGAACAGACGATCAGTGAACAGCTCCTGTGACCGATCGCAGGACACCAGCGGCGATCGGGTCTGCGGGTCCCGCGACCGCGGCCACGGAGCTTCAGACCGGGTCGCGGGTGCGCGCCTGACCCACGGCTGGGCACTTAAAGGGGACGTGCCTGTGCCCAGCCGTGCCATTCTGCCGACGTAAATGTGCAGGAGGCGGTCCTTAAGTGGTTAAAAGTGTGCAGAATCTCGAGCTACCCTGTGTAAAATATAAAAAAACATAAACATTAAATATCAATAGAAAATCTGAGCATGGGATGATGCACACAACCACCTTGATAAAGTGTATTTCACATCAGAAGCCCCTCCATAAATCAGTGGTTCCCCATCACATTTAGACCCCCCCCTCCATTATATTAAAGCCCCCCCCACTTCACAGCGTCCCACCTTTACATCTGAGCCATCCCTTTATGTCCACATAACATCATAGTCCCCCCTGTACATCAGATGTATCCCTATGCTTAAGAACACCCCATTACGTCAGAGGGACCCCTATACATCCGGAGCCCCCTATACATGACTCCATCATGACATCAGTGTCCACCCAATTACAGGGCCCCCCAATCACAAAGGCTACCCTTTCACAGGGCCCCCCAATCACACAGTCCCCATCAGAGAGCCCCCCCCCCCCCCAGTTACACACTTCACACCAGAGCCCTACCTCATGCGTCAAGCCTCCATAACCATAGCAATGAATGATGCTGTGCCTTCTGGCCTTAGAGCATCTTTGAGTCTTGCGCTATTGGCAACCCATCTGCACCATGGCAACTTGTGATGCTGATAAAGGATAAACTCAGTCCCATGCTCATGTCACTCTGGAGGAACCAGAAAGTTGAGAAACCCTGTGATAGATATCATTTAAATCCTGGTACCTGTGTAATTTTTGGCCGTGTTCACAAGCATCTGCCAAAGATCATCCACTTCTGAAATCCCTTACCCTGTGATTTGCTACAAAGTTACAATGGGCCAGATTCACAAATGAGATACGACGGCGTATCTCCTGATACGCCGTCGTATCTCTGTTTCTATCTATGCGACTGATTCATAGAATCAGATACGCATAGATAGCCATAAGATCCGACAGGTGTAATTGTTTTACACTGTCGGATCTTAAGATGCAATACCGTGGCCGCCGCTGGGGGGAGTTTGCGTCGTAAACCAGCGTCGGGTATGCAAATTAGGAGTTACGGCGATCCACGACGGTTTTTCGCGTTCGCTACGTCGCCGCTAGTCTAGTTTCCCGTTGCAAAGTTAGTCGTTTTTTTTTGGTGCCTTAACTTTACACAGCAATCGTATTGCTGTGTAAAGTATGGCCGTCGTTCCCGCGTCGAAATTTAAAAAATAACGTTGTTTGCGTAAGCCGTCCGGGAATACGGAATTACGCTACGCGCGTCGCCGTTCAAAAAAATGACGTCACGGCGCGAAAAGCACGGCGGGAGTTAAGAAAGGGAGCATGCGCAGTAGGTCCGGCGCGGGAGTGCGCCTAATTTAAATGGCACACGCCCAGTTAAATTGACCCGCCTTGCGCCAGAGGCCGCCGGCGTAGTTTTCATCGCAAGTGCTTGGTGAATCAGGCACTTGCGATGAAAAATTGCGGCGGTGTAACGTATGTATGATACGTTACGCCGCCGCTGCCCTACGTGAATCTGGCCCAATGTTCCAGTCTTACCATTGCAGAAGACGAGAGTGAGGTAAGGCCTCCTCCTGCCTGCTTTTTTATAAAAAAAAAATACTTTTTTTTAATATGATACAATTGATACAATATGATACAATTGACATATATTGTATCATATCTGGAATTTATTCATGCAGAGTTTTAGAGTCACTAAAAGATCCACTTAAAGGCTTTTTTCACACAGGCGTTTGATTTGACGTTTGTTCCTCCAGCTGTATTCCCAGAAGATCTGGCTCTGTTATCAGATGTGTTTTGTATATTACATTTAGCTGCTGAACATAATTCTTCACATGTTTTCAGTGTCCAAAAAAAATCCTTGTTGTTTTTCCCCATGATGCTTTCATTTCCCATAGTATAGTTGCGTCCTCCCATTCCCCGTTCCGGTGTCCAGGGAAAGGCGTCTGGCTTTAGTAACAGTGTTTGAGGAGCTGTTCTTGTTTGGAAGTGATTTCATAGTGAAGATGAATTACGGATCATACCAGATTCCAGTAATCATTTTGCTGCTTGTGTGGATGAGTGAGAGGAGACATACAGAAGTCGTATACATATCGTCTACACTGGGTCACTTGACCTTCCAGCATTTCTCTATTGGCTACTTTGTTGACTTGTTGGAGGAAATGGTTACCCCGACAAGTTCTGCAATTTCACTTGGATGTTGGTGGCAACCTTCAAACATTTATTGGAGTTTTAGGACCATGCCTGAAAAGAATGTAAACCAACTAATTTAATTTGTGGGAAGAAATCACTGATGTGTTTTAGGAGAAGACTAACTTCCCTAACTGCATTAGAGCTTCAGATGAAAAACAGGTGCATGGTCAAACCACCCCGCTTGGGATCCCCCTATACCAGGCATGTCCAAAGTCCGGCCCGCAGGCCAATTGTGGCCCCCGGTCCAGTTTAATGTGGCCCCCCTGGTAATTTGGATATATATCTTTTGTGGCTCCCAAATATATTGTATTTATCGGCGCTGCCTCGGAGGGGACAGGGAGGGGGGAATGAGTGCTGTCAAATTACATACAGGAGAATCTCCTGTTTACTCTGTGGCATCTGTAATAGGAAGTCCCGTCTCCTGGGCTGCCATTGGACGACTCCTCTGTCTATCATAGGAGCCGGGACATTGTATTAACTACTTCCCGACCTGCCGCTGCAGTTCTACGGCGGCAGGTCGGCTCCCCTGCGCGAGAGCCCGTACAATAACGTCGGCTCTCTTAGCGGCCACTAGGGCCCCCGCTCGACCCTGACTCCCGTGCGGGTGCCCGGCAGGCGCGACCGCCGCCGAGCACCCGCAATTGCTCGTTACAGAGCAAGGACCGGGAGCTGTGTGTGTAAACACACAGCTCCCGGTCCTGTCAGGGGGAGAAATGCCTGACCGTCCATTCATACAATGTATGAACAGCGATCAGTCATTTCCCCTAGTGAGGCCACCCCCCCCTACAGCTAGAACACACCCAGGGAACATACTTAACCCCTTCCCCGCCCCCTAGTGTTAACCCCTTCCCTGCCAGTGGCATTTTTATAGTAATCCAATGCATTTATATAGCACTGATCGCTATAAAAATGCCAATGGTCCCAAAAATGTGTCAAAAGTGTCCGAAGTGTCCGCCATAATGTCGCAGTACCGAAAAAAATCGCTGATCGCCGCCATTACTAGTAAAAAAAAAATATTAATAAAAATGCCATAAAACTACCCCCTATTTTGTAAATGCTATAACTTTTGAGCAAACCAATCAATAAACGTTTAGTTAATACACAGCTTTTGTTCGAACTTTTCCAAAGGGACAAACACAAAAACTGTTCTCGTACGATACCAGATCCTCGATTTTTTGTTTAACCCCCCCCTGGCGGTATTCCCGAGTCTGACTCGGGGTGAGATTTTTGGGCTACGATCGGTAACCCCGAGTCAGACTCGGGCTCGCCTCGCTGAATCCACAGGCTTGGTTTACTTACCTTGTCCCTGGATCCAGCGATGCCACCGCGCTGGGTGAGCGAGCGGGACCTTGCTCGATTCACACAGTGCCTCTGTGTGCCGCGGATCTCCGTTCCCTGCGACGTTACGACGCACGGGGGCGGAGAACGGCGCCAAATTCAAAAAGGTAAATAAACACATTACATACAGTATACTGTAATCTTATAGATTACAGTACTGTATGTAAAAAATACACACCCCCCTTGTCCCTAGTGGTCTGCCCAGTGTCCTACATGTACTTTTATATAATAAAAACTGTTCTTTCTGCCTGCAAACTGTAGATTGTCCATAGCAACCAAAAGTGTCCCTTTATGTCAAAAATGGTTTTAGAGCAGCTAGAAAACAGCGATAATAAATTATAATCACTTGCAGAATTGTGCGATAGCGATTTGTGGGGAAATTCACCATAAAAAAATAAAACCGCGACAATTCTGCAACTAAGCAAATTTCAGTGATTTTGAGTTGATTACATTATTGAATAATTTTTATTATAATTATATTATTATTTGTTATAATTATTTATAATTATTTATTATATTATAATGTATAATTTTGTTTTTAAAAAAATGTCATATCCGGGATGCCTACTAGACTCTTGTTTGGTCAGATTTAAGTGAGTTATTCCTAAGAATTACAGGCCTACAGTATAAAACGCCAAATTTCCTTGCAAATAATGGTACCGCTTTCAGCACCTAAAATCTGAAATAATCATACCGCCAGGGAGGTTAATCGGTACAGTTTTCGTCTGAAAATGCAATACAAATACATAATATCACTTTCAAATTTGTATTCTGTCCTGTGAGAATTTCTGAACTTTAGTAACCTATTCATTGTCAATATGAGACTAGCATGCAAAAAAACTGGATGATCATTAGTTCGATAATCTGAATGTGTGTACTAGGCTTAAGGCCTCGTTTACACTTTTAACAGGCAGTAGAGCTTAATTTTTGCCCAGCAACTCCTCCCCTTTAGAAGGCAATGCATGGGGGTGTACACTAGAGGTCGACCGATATGGGTTTTTCTCTGGCCGATGCAGATATTTAGAAATCTGGGTTGCCGATGGCCGATATATGATGCCGATTTTTGCGGCCGATATTTTAGGCCGATTTTTTTTTTTTTGGTGGCACTGGAAGATGGCACTAGCAGAAGGCACTTATTGGCACTGGCAGGTTGCACCGGATGGCACTGAAAGATGGTACTAGCAGATGGCACTGATTGGCAGGTGGCACTTATTGGCACTGGCAGGTGGCACTAATTGACACTGGCAGGTGGCACTGATTGGCAGATGGCACGTGGCACTGTCAGGTGGCACTAACAGGCGACACTGGCAAGTGGGCACTGGTTGGCACTGCCTGTCAGCTGGCACTAATTGGCACTGGCAGGTGGCAATAGTTAGCACTGGTTGGCATTGGCAGGTGGCACTGATGGCTTTAGTTGGCACTGGATCGCACTGGCAGGTGGCACTGGATGGAAGGTGGCACTAATTGGCACTGGATGGTGGCACTAGTATTGCCACTGGCAGATGGCACTGGATGGCAAGTGGCACTAATTGGCACTGGCAGGTGGCACTGGTGCAAAAAAAATGGTGTCACCCCCCTCAGTACAGACCCCCCTCTCCCTCCAGTATAGACACCCCCACTGCTACAGACACCAGAGAGCGGTGAGTGTCCCACGAGCGTGGGCCCCTCCTCTGTGGGCGTAAACAGAGAGGAGGACCACCGCGCTGGGTGTACCAAGATGGCCGCGGCTCCGGAGCTAGGCCGAAGCCGCGGTCTTTCCTGATGCTATGACCGCGGCGGCAATCTGCGGATTGATGCCGCGGTCACAGCATCAGGAAAGGCCGCGGCTTCGGCCTAGCTCCAGATCCGTGGCACCGCTAGCGGCCATGTAAAATATCTGCCTAATTTGGATAAAAATCGACCGATGCCGATTTCTCCAAAACGGCCAAATATGGGCCGATATATCGCCCTGCCGATATATCGGTCAACCTCTAGTGTGCACACGCCACGGCTGCAATGCTTTGCATTACACCGTGGCAAAAATGATCCCTCCTGTTGTATTGACAGGCGGCACCACCCACCAAATGTGATTTATTCATCTAAATAGAGCTGCGCTAAAACCACCGCACAACCATGTGTAATTAACACAGCTGTGGCAGGGTGCTGCAGGTTTTTAGGGGTTAAAACCGGCAGTGAGAAGGTGACATAACATCTCCTTGTCGCCTGTTTTACGTCAAGAGCATATTATCGTGGATCACTCTTCTTCTAGTGTACAATAGTCCTCAGGAGCGAGTCTTTTGTAATTGACCTCACATTTGATCCTTATCAAGAGCTGATCTGAGTATCCAGGGGGGTTTTGTGTCTCAGATCTTAGGCTGGTCATGAACCATGGTAATTATTGTCTTATTGCATCATGCTCCATGGTAATTACTGAGCTTTGGATGGCTGTTGACAAGCAGGCATAATCCTGTGGCCTGGTCACTCAATGAACAGGCATATTTTGGCTGACTTCCTGTTAAAGTCAGGGGGGAGGGGGGGGTAAGCAGTATAGGATGGTGTTGGTGGTATTTTGTAACCTGCCTGTTAGATTGTTTTCCTAAACTGTAGCTGACTGACAGTGTTGGGGTCCATCCGCAAATATAAAATTGTTGATGGATAACTGTCAACCCATGTCTGTCTGTGCATAAGTTAACTAAAAGCACACACAAAAAAAAAAAAAAAAATTAAAGTAGAACTAATCGCATTGATTTTACTGTTTCCTAAAACAGTAAGGGCTATTTTACACTTGCTTCAAAACAGGGCGTTGGACACGCTTTGTTAAAGCTCTCTGAATGCCAGTCAAAGCCCCTGTCACTAAATAAAATGGTTAGCTTACAGTCCTGTTTACACCTTGCCTTTGCTTGGTGCTTCAATGAGGCTTTGGTGGGGCTTCGATGAGCTTTTGGTGGGGGCTTTGTGGGGCTTCGATGAGGCTTTGGTGGGGCTTAGGCGAGGCTTTGGTGGGGCTTTGCCATAGACTTCTATGCATGTTTTCTATTTGGTGGTATTTTATCACTACTGGGGGTCTTATTTTTTGCTAAACAAACAAAAAGGTGGCACTGATCAGGGGGCACTGATGAGACTGCACTGATAGGTGGAACTGATGGGCACTGATAGGTGGAACTGATAGGCACTGATAGGTGGAACTGATAGGCACTGATAGGTGGAACTGATGGGCACTGATAGGTGGAACTGATGGGCACTGATAGGTGGAACTGATGGGCACTGATAGGTGGAACTGATGGGCACTGATAGGTGGAACTGATGGGCACTGATAGGTGGAACTGATGGGCACTGATAGGTGGAACTGATGGGCACTTATAGGTGACACTGATGGACACTTATAGGTGACACTGATGGACACTGATAGGTGACACTGATAGGCAGCACTGATTGGTGGCACTGATAAGGCACTAAATGGCATTACTGATGGGCACTGCTTTAGCAGCAATGGGTGTGGAGTGTGTGGGACTAATGTCCTATTTACACAAGCCGCTAATCAGCTTTTTCTTTTTCCTCACAGTGACAGCTGATCATGTGGTAAGGGGCAGTATCTGCCCATTACTCCGATCTGCACAGCAGCAGCACATGCACGGGAGCACATACATGGATATCGTCCCGGCAATTTAGGCCCGCTCTGTAGCCATCTTTTGACTATAGCATGGTTGGGAAGAAGTTGAGCACAATTCCTGATGAAGGGGAAAATGTTTGTCCCCCAAAATGCTGACATGTATTCTGCTATTGATCAATTTTATCATTCAATTACCTTGGACTCTTTGACATTTGTATGGTGCTCTTATTGGATTATATGTATGTGGATTTTCGACTCTTGGTCCTTCCCCTGTTCCTGTTTGGTGGAGTGCTACCAAACCAGATCAAGTGTGCTCAGTGACAATATTAGTGACTCTTAAGTATCTGAATCCAGCGCCCCGTTTTATCTTGTGTTTGGACAGTATCAAATCCTATCTGATTGCTTATTGCATACAATATATGTCCAGAGCCTTCTGTGTTCACATATTAATTGGCTCCATAAAAGTTCATTTTCTAAGCAATAACTATAAATATTCATGGTTATGAAGGCACATGAACAACTGATGTGCTGCAATGACCATTCTTATGATGTCCCTTTAAACCTATCTGGCATGAAATATATTACCCAGCGTGCACTCATACTTCTCGCCTTTGTTTCCATTACTCTTATATCCAGGTTATGAAGTGTTACATTTATTGATTTTATTCTAGCAATCACTGTTTTGTATGGATCAGTCCAGCACTGATGCAACTTTTTCCAAATACGCCATCTACCATGTAAATTTAAAGCAGGGGTTCATCCTAAAAAAAAAAAAAATCTTTGTCTACCATGCCATCCAGCATACTAGCGTCAGCTACAGTATGCGTTTATTTATTTTTTCACTGTACTCACAGTTTAATCCATTAGTTAAGTTTCAGACTCCCGCGGGGAGTAGGCGTTCCTATGAAGAGGGGAACATGATTGACGGCCGGCTATGGCGCGTCACGCTTCCCGAAAATAGCCGAAATAGGACTTGGCTCTTCACGGCGCCTGCGCAGTCAGCTCCTAGTCTGTGCGCAGGCGCTGTATAGCGCCGTGAAGAGCCGAGTCCTACTCCGGCTATTTTCAGGAAGCGTGACGCGCCATAGCCGGCCGTCAATCATGTTCCCCTCTTCATAGGAACGCCTACTCCCCGCCGGAGTCTGAAACAAAACTAATGGATTAAAGGGGTGGTTCACCCTAAAAACTACTTTTTTTTTTATTACACTGGCCCCCCACATTACAATACGATTAAGGCTATTCGTTTTTTTTTATGCTGTACATACCTTTGTACAGCATATTCACCCGTGGCTTCCGGGTTGCAAATCCCGCAGGAGTGGGCGTTCCTAACATGTCTGTGATTGACGTTTTGACCAAAAACGAGCACCCCCCCGTCACGTAAGCAAAGGTATGTACAGCATCAAAAAAAAAATAATAGCCTTAATCGTATTGTAATGTGGGGGGCCAGTGTAATAAAAAAAAGTAGTTTTTAGGGTGAACCACCCCTTTAAACTGTGAGTACAGCGCAAAAAAATAAAAATAAAGGCATACTGTAGCTGACGCTAGTATGCTGGATGGCATGGTAGAAAGTTGTTTTTTAGGGTGAACCTCCGCTTTAAGGGTGAATTGTAGGAACGTAACTGCAATCTCCCCTCTAAATTGCTGAGATTTGAAATCACTTTCCTGTATAAAAAAAAACAGGCTGTACCTAATACGTTTACAGGATTATAGGTCCGCTACCATATAACTAGTATCCGGTACCTTAAAGTGATTGTAAACCCTCCATGTTTTTTCACCTTAATGCATCCTATGGATTAAGGTTAAAAAACTTCTGTCACTGACTGGCCACCCCCCCCCCCCCCCCCCCGTTTTACTCACCTAAGCCCTGTATTTCCCAAGCCAGAGATGTGCTCTTCCCCTCTGCCTGTTGTCTCGGCTCTTTATTGGATAGATTGATAACAGCGCAGCCATTGGCTCCCACTGCTGGCAATCAAATCCAATAATGCAGGGGGCAGGGCCGAGATTCCGCTTTTCCTAGGGAGTTATAAGATGTGGGGAAGAGCTACCAGACCCCAGAAGTCGAGGATCGGGGCCACTCTGTGCAAAATTAACTACACAGTAGAGGCAAGTATGACATGTTTGTAAGGCTTATTTTTTTAAAAAAAATAACAATCCCTTTAAAGTGATAGTAAGGGCTAAAGTTTTTTTTTTTTTACGTCAATGCAGGGGGCTCCAAATTTTCTAAACAAGGGGCCAGTTTACTGTTCTTCAGACTTTAAGGGGGCCAGACTGTGGCTAGTGGGAGTATAACTTGTCCTGTTATCAGTAGGAGTGAGAAATGTATCTTTGGTATTAGGAGGAGAAATAGCGCCCCATCCTTGGTGACAGGAAGGAATAATGCTCCATTCTTGGTATTAGTGGGAGGAATAGTGTCCCATCATTGGTGTCATTGGGAGGAATAGTGACCCATAATTGGTATCAGTGGTAAGGGTAGTGCCCCATTGTTGGTGTCAGTGGGTGGAAAATAGTGCCCCATTGTTGTTGTCAGTGGGTGTAATAGATCCCAATGGTTGGTGTCAGTTTGAGGAATAATACCCCCATCTTTTGTGTCAGTGGGAGAAATAAACCCCATTGTTGATTTCAGCAACAGGAATAATGTCCCATCGTTGGTGTCAGTGGGAGAAATAGTGCTCCATTGTTGATGTCAGTAGCAGGAATTATGCCCCATTGTTGGTGTTGGTTGGAGGAATAGTGTCTTGTATCAATGAGAGGCAAAGTGCCCCAAGGGCGGAATAAAGGAAAGCAAATGACTGCAGTTTGGAGACTACTGCCGTAATGCATTCTCTGCAATAAGGGAGAAAACCTTTAAAGCGGTTGTAAACCTTAAATTTGCACTTTTACCTACAGGTAAGCCTATAACAAGGCTTACCTGTAGGTAAAAAGAATATCTCCTAAACCTGTACGGTTTAGGAGATATTCCCCTCGCAATGCGGGCGGCGCATGCGCAGGGGGGATCCACGGCGGAAGATCCGGCAGCCGCCGGACCTTGCCGATTTTTAAATCTCCCGCGCGCATGCGCGGGAGTGACGTCATCGCCGCTCCAGCCAATCACAGCGCTGGAGCGGCGCCGCTCCAGCCAATCACAGCGCTGGAGCGGCGATACCCGGAAGACACGCCGGAGCAAGATGACATCTCGCTCGGCGTGAACCAGGTAAGTGTTGTTCACCTCGTTTTTAGGTAAGTATTTCATAATCAGCTATTATGCGGTGCATACTAGCTGATTATGCATTTTGCCTTGCAGGTAAAAAAAAAAAAAAAATTATATATGCGGTTTACAACCGCTTTAAGGTGCAGCCCCCGCCCCCCCCCCCCCCACAAATACTTACCTGAGCCTGACCTTGGTCAGTCCAGCACTGTGCCCGGGAACAGAGGAGCTGCTCTCTCTCTCCTTCCTCACTAAACTCAGTTAAAGCGGATCTCCACTCTAAAGTGGAGTCCCGCTGATCGGCACCCTCCCCCCCTCCGGTGTCACATTTGACACCTTTCAGGGGGAGGGGGGTGCAGATACCTGTCTACAGACAGGTATCTGCACCCACTTCCGGCCCTACGATACGGGCAAAGGACGGGTTTTTTCTCCGCTTCCCGTCCGTCCCCCGTTGTATGCTGGGAACACTCGGCTCCCAGCACACAGCGGGAGCCAATAGGCGGGCGCAGCGCGACTCGCGCATGCGCCGTAGGGAACCGGGCAGTGAAGCCGGAGCGCTTCACTTCCTGGTTCCCTCACCGTGGATGGAGGGGGGAGCAGCAGGGTGACGAGCGATCGGCTCGTCATCTGCTGCGATCACCGCTGGACTCCAGGACAGGTAAGTGTCCTTATATTAAAAGTCAGCAGCTGCAGTATTTGTAGCTGCTGGCTTTTAATATATTTGTTTAGTGGCACATCCGCTTTAAAGAGGGTGGGGCTGAGGAGCACTGTGTGTAACAATAGAAGCATGAGTACCCCGCCAATAAGCGGCATGCTGGGAGGGTACTTGAAGGCAGAAGAAGCCAGGAGTGCCAGTGGGGGACCCAAGGAAGATCTGGGCTACTCTGTGCAAAACCATCACAAAGAGCAGGTAGGTATAACATATTTGTCATTGTTTTGTTTTTAAAGATCCTTTAAAATCCCTTTAATAGGCACAAGGAGATCACAGGCGCTTTGGATTATCCATCGATTCCTTTCTAACTAGCAAACCATAGCCATGTTGTACAGTTTTAGGTGGATGTGGTTTATTCGTAGCCAAGACTTGATTATGTGGTCTGTCTTTGTAATGTAGTTACATATCCATTTTGACATCATATGCTAAAGAATATTGAATTCACGTGTAGAACAGAGTGACTTATTTCCTTAATAATAACTGAATACCCTGTAGGTTCATTTTTCTGCTAATGATGTCCACATCATTTCATATAAAGTATATACCAGTACATATTTTCCATATACTTGATTATTGTATGCAGATTTCCTGAAGAACCCAGTCTGGCTAGTTCATTCGGCCTGCTACTAATTGGATTATAGCAGTGACAGAAAGCCAAGACTGAGATGTAAATTCTGATATTTATGCCAAGCGACTGGCAAATTTGTTGAAAACTGTAAGCAGTATATGTTTTGCATTCATGTAAGCATGCATGAAATGGGTTAAAGTATTTCTTAGCATCAGGAGATACAGTACATGGTACATCTTTTTTCTTCTTTCAAAAATCTAATAATGTTTATCTAAGCAGTACCTAAAAAGATAGCTAAGATTCATTTTTTAGATCTGCAGTTTATTGTGAGTATATTCTAATATGCAATGCTGTATCCTGGCCTAGGCCAACAAGGCCCAGGCCAGCACTTTGCAGGGGGCCAGCACGGAAAGAGTCCCCGCCGGCTTGCACTACACTGTTACTGTAGCGCCAGTCTTATGGGGTGGACTGGGCAGAGAGGCAAATTAGTCTAGTGCCCCCATAAAGCTGCCGCACTGCTTCCGGTATGCGGGCGGCCGGCATACTGCAACTGGATCATTTTGGATAGAGTAAGGGAGGGTTATAGCCCCGGTCAGTTTATTTTTTACCATCCCTGTGCCATTGCAGAGATTTCCATTGACTTCCTGCCCCATAGCTAAACAAGAAAAGAGGAAATCTATGCAAATTAAGGGAGTTGCCCTCCCCCCACCAGGCCCTCAGAACTAGTTGAAATTTTCAGGGTGGGTCTTAAACAGCAAGGGGTGTGGCATTGACAGGAACGGCTGAGTAATATTTAAATTAGGGGGTGCACGAGTTTAGTCAGGCCTAGGGCAGCACAAAACCTAAATACACTACTGCTGATTATGTGTACATTTGGAAATTTCAGTGAAAGCTTTGTATTACAGGCACCTCCCAGTTACTTTTATAGCAATCCCAAATCATGATTCTCTGTACAGCACCCTTGGAGCTTTGAATACCTGGATGCTCGGGTATGCAGTAGCGGTATCGTATGGTGAATCAAATTTAATAACCAAAATGGCAACTTACAGTTTAAAAGAGTAACAAACATCCGTATAGGACACTGGAGAGCTGGCCGGCATGCGATCTCCCGCTCAGAGCGATGATGTCAGCACGTCTACCTCCCGGCGTACGTTTCACTATAAGACACTATATTATAGCGAAACGTACGTTGAGAGGTACGCTTGCTCGCTTTCCCTGTTACTCTTTTAAACTGTAAGTTGCCATTTTGGTTATTAAATCTGATTCACCATACGATACACACTATGTGAGTCTCTCTTCATTTTGGGTATCCATGCTGAGCTTTGTGGCCTTTGTGCCCATTGAGTTTGTTCCATCTGATTGCTCACTTTCCCTACCATTGGAAAACGCTATCTATTGGAAACACGTCCAATACTTTTGGCCCATTACAGCTTACCTCTGGTAAGCATACAACTTTATAGGTGGTGGTGCACAGGTGTGATTGGTGACACATTGTGGTTCTGCTGTTTCCTCGCACAGGATTTCTATTTGATCACTATTCATACATTTCATTTAGACTTTAAAAGTGTAAAAGATTTGGCATGCTGGGAATTCCTTTCTTTGGTTTCTCCAATATCTTTGGCTGCAATTAGTATAAAAAAATTACAGGTTTGTTGGATAAAACATATAGCTCATCCAGTGCTGAACAAAATTTCAGTGAGTAGTTAAATCTGCAACCCCAACATAGAAAATAAGCCGTCTCTGTTATGGACTCTATTAAAGCAGGACTACACTACATCTAAGCACCACAAACCAAAAGCGTTATTTAATTCATTTTTATTATTCAAAGCATACTCACCCATTTATCCATGGATTTGTCCATCGGATTGATCCGGTGGTCTGTACAGACTCACCGGATCAATCCGTCCGATTCCCTCCCTCGCATGCGTCGTAATGATTCGACGCATGCGTGGAAGTCTTTATCTTACAGCGTCGCGCACGTCGCCGCGTCATTATCGCGGCGACGGCGCGGCCATGTCACCGCGGATGTATTCCGCGCGGATTTCAATCTGATGGTTAGTACAACCATCAGATCCAAATCCGCCGGAGGACCGTTCCCAGCGGATAATCCTCGTGTGTACGGGGCCTTATGGTCAGGTACATGTTATGGAGCGAAAAATACTGTAATTATTTTATATATGTATTACATCTGTATTAATTTGTCTTTTTGTGGTTAGTTTTGGTATAGTCTGTCCTTTTTTTGCACAAAGTATGTGCATTTCTGAGCGCATATATTTTAGATAGCCCTCAATAATACTTCTTTTTAGATTTTCTTATTACCAAAAACATCTACATATATAAACTGGAGAGTCAGCAAAACCTTTATATATTGCTCAACAAAATAGACTAAAAGATGTGACTCATTCTGGCAGAGCTTATATTGGAGTTGGTGTGAATGACTGACTAAAAATAGCCTGTTGACAGTGTTCCGTATCATATGCACATAGAATAAATGCACAGCTAGAACAGAAAAAAGTATTATTTTTTTCTTATCTTTTTTTTTTTTTTTTATCAATAATATAAGTTCAGAGGTCATACGCTAGAATCCTCAATTTTATCTTTATCATACAGAATATATTTTCACTTCATTGTGCTCTTCTATCACTCAGTAGAATTGCCAGCCAGCCTAGCTGATTAACTCTAGTGCATTCCTCTCACTTACAGCTCTTAAGGGTTTCTTTAGTGAGTCATAACTGTGCATAATTTACAGTGCATATATCTGTCCTGAAACAAGAGATTGAATAATGTGTTTACTTCAAGTCTTTTCTATAGCACTGCCACAATCCATGGCTCTCAAGAGTATATCGAACAAATCATGTCATTCCCTGCCCCCCTCCCTATCCCCTCACTACCTAAGGAATTTACAGTCTAATATGCCTACCATATTCATGATGATATACACAGTAGGGCTAATTAGGACGGAAGCCAATTATCAGTCAGTATTTTTATTGAATGTGGGAGGAAAGTAAAGCACCCAAAGGAAACCGATTCAAACACTGAAGAGAGCATACAGACCTGGAAGTCAGTATCAACAATTGAGCAAATGTGAGATCAAAAGCTACCACCTTACATTCATGCCATATTGGATTTCTAATCTATGCCTCCTTACAGTAGCATCAGTGCATTGCGCTTCCCAGGTTCTGTGGGCAGGATGAGTCAAGCATGGCAGAGCTGTAGCTTGTATCACCCAACATTTCTTCTGAGGAAAGTTTCCATCTCCTTCAGAACCCTTCAGTATGGGCACTGTGGTGTCATTGCACCATTCTATATGTCAAGCATTCGAAACTCTGAATCTTCCAGTGAGCCACAGATTTACTAAAACTGGAGAGTGCAGAACCTGGTGGAGCTGTGCATGGTAGCCAATCAGTTTCTAGCTTAAAAGAGAAATATGGGTTTTATTGATTTTTTTTTTTGCTATTCATACTTACCTCGGTGGATGGATCAGGCTGATGCTGCCGCGGTCCCCGGCGTCTCTGCACTGAGAATCGAGCCACCGAACACAGCCGATGGCTCGGTTCTCACTCCTCCCCGAGCAGAGCCATACTGAATGTCGGTCAGCATGGCTTCTGCTCTACTTCTCAGCACTTATTGGAGCACCGAGCACTGGAGGGGCAGGGAGAGGCTGTCTCAGCGGCTCGCCGAGACACTGAGACTGCCATCAATCAGGGCAGCTGGCGGATCCCGACTTGGAAGTTATGATGATGCGCTGCCCCGATTGATGGCAGTGACTTTACCAGAGAGCAGACTTCAGACCGCTCTCTGCTGAAAATGGGTCACAGGAGTGCAAAACAAATTGCACTCCTGTGACCCAGAGGAGAAGTCCAGCCTAAAAAGCTCAGGTTGGACTTCTCCTTTAAAGGCTTGTACATATTATAAGTAAGTTGGGCGAATATTTTTTAGTCCGAGAAACTATCGTACAATTTTCTAAAAGTGTGTACACAACTTTCTGAAGGAATAAACTCCAAAATGTTTCTTGTACGGGACCAGAACAAGAGAAAAATACGAGAAATGTACGAGAAAAATAAAACCGTAAACAACAATGAAAAAAAAGCCTTTGTCGTGCGAGAATTTTCGTACATTATTTCCTTCCCCAGTTCTGACTTGCTGTGAAAGAATGAGGAGAAAAAGACAATCATTTGCCCGATTTTCTTGTAGTGTGTACTCCACTTTACAGCTTGTTCAATTAAAGGGGTTGTAAAGGTAAATGTTTTTTCACCTTAATGCATCCTATACATTAAGGTGAAAAACATCTGACGGTACTGCCCCCCCCAACCCCCGTTTTACTTACCTCACCCCTCAAAAGTCCCGCGCGTGTCCCCGTGATCCTCTTCGGTTCCCAGCCTGGCCATTGATTTGCTAGGCTGGATGGATTGATAGCAGTGCAGCCATTGGCTGGCACTGCTGTCAATCACATCCGATGATGCGAGGGGCGGGGGCAAAGTGATACAGTCGGCGGCTATGCCTGCTGCTGTTTCACGGGAGCGCGCCCGCAAAAGCTTTCCACCATGCAAGCTCGCTCGCATGAAGGTGGAAAGCTCTTGCGAGGAGGAGCCGAGACAGCCGCTGAGGGACCCCAGAAGACAGGGTTCGGGGACACTCTGTGCAAAATGAGCTGCACAGTGGAGGTAAGTATAACATGTTTGTTATTTTACAAAAAAAATAATTTGTTTACTTTAGTGTTCCTTTTAAGCTTTAACAAAAAAGCCGTAAGCTGGTTGTCTATGCAGAGCTGCACCAGATTTTTAACTTTCCAGTTTTAGTAGATCTACCCCATTATGTATGCTATGGACTTCCCAGAAAAAGATAATTAAACTTCTGAATTTAACATTATAATAAAATAAAGATTTACCATATTTAAACCCAAAGAAAGGGACCATAAAACATTTGCTGAATTATTTAGCTGCACATTTGTGTAAGGGAGTGTTACTTATCAACTGTAGAACAGCAGGGTTGCATTTAATTATTTCATCCTTAAACCACTGAAGTCTACAGTGAGAGTGAGAGGGCCGCATATGGCCCATAAAACACCAGTTTGACATTCCTGTAACACTTTCCTTACCTCTGACTTATAATGTAGATCGACTATTTTTCAAAATTGCTTTCACCTCTATCTCATCATGAAGTTAACAATGGTATGAAAACTGGTAAAACTAACAAGATGGAACACGATGTCACACATTCAGCTAAGGTCTTGCACTTTTTCTATATTACAAAAAAAAAAAAAAAGGTCTATACTGTGAAAGATGTCTAATTAACCTCCCTGGCGGTATGACTATTTCAGATTTTAGGTGCTGAAAGCGGTACAATTATTTTGCATAGAAATTTGGGCCCAGATTCTCAACCGAGATACGACGGCGTATCTCCAGATACGCCGTCGTATCTCTGCGTTGAGCCGTCGTATCTATGAGACTGATTCTTAGAATCCGTTACGCATAGATATCCATTAGATCCGACAGGCGTAAGTATCTTACGCCGTCGGATCTTAATTGCATTTTTTTTTGCCCGCTAGGTGGCGCTTCCATCGAAATCCGCGTCAAGTATGCAAATTAGCTAGATATGCAAATTCCCGAACGTACGTGCGGCCGATGCAGTAAAGTTACAACGTTTACGTTAGGCTTTTCCCGGCGTAAAGTTGCCCCTGCTATATGAGGCGCAGCCAATGTTAAGTATGGCCGTCGTTTCCACGTTGAAATTTTAAAAAGTTACGTCGTTTGCGTAAGTCGTTCGTGAATGGGGCTGGATGTCATTTACGTTCCCGGGCGAAACCAATGACGTCCTTGCGGCGTACTTTGGAGCAATGCACACTGGGAAATTCCACGGACGGCGCATGTGCCGTTCCGCAAAAACGTCAATCACATCGGGTCACAGTAGTTTTACATAAACGCCCCCCTCATCCAAATTTGAATTAGGTGGGCTTACGCCGGCCAATTTACGCTACGCTGCCGCAACTTACGGAGCAAGTGCTTTGAGAATACAGCACTTGCCCGTGTAAGTTGCGGAGGCGTAACGTAAATGAGATACGTTACGCCCGCTGGTGTTTTATATTGTAGGCCTGCAATTCTTAGGAATAACTTGCTTAAATCTGTCCAAACAAGAGTCCAGTAGACATCCCAGGTATGATAAAGTTAAAAACACAAAATCATAATATAATAAATAATTATAACTAATAATAATATATTATAATACAAATTATTCAATAATGTAATCAAATCAAATACACTGAAATTTGCTCAGTTGCAGAATTGTCGCTGTCATTACTTTTAGTGTTTGATGACGGATTTCCCCACAAATCGCTATCGCTCAATTCTGCAAGTGATTCTAATTTATTATCGCCGTTTTCTAGCTGGTCTTAAACCTTTTTTGACATAAAGGGACACTTTTTGGTTGCTATGGACAATCTACAGGCAGATTTTTTTTTATTTATAATATAAAACTGCATGCAGGACACTGGACAGACCACTAGGGACAAAGGGGATGTGTAATTATTTGATACAGTACTGTAATCTGTAAGATTACAGTATACTGTATGTATACTGTTTTTTTCCTTTTTTTAATTTAATGCCGATCCCCGCCTCCGTGCGTCGTAACATCGCAGGGAACGGAGCTCAGCGGCACTCGGGGACTGTGTGAGTCCAGCAAGGAGACAGCTCGCTCACACAGCGGGGAGACATCGCAGGATCCAGGGGACAAGGTAAGTAACTCTCCCTGTATCCTGCGATGCGATCCCGAGTCTGGCTCTGGGTTACCGCTAATGGTACTGAAATTTCACCCCGAGTCAGACTCGGGAATGCCGCTAGGCAGGTTAAAGGTTCCAGGTCCTCTGCAGATTTCTACCTTTTGCTCTTGTGGATTTGAGTTTTGGTGGTTTAGCGCTATATGTACTTAGGCCCACATAATTATTTTTTTTAAAAAGATCTTCAACTGACGCATTGCTAAATTAAGAAATTCACTTACCTGGTTGATTCGTTTTAGGAAAATTCAATCTCAAGTGAAGATCTTTGGTCGGGATATATACGTAAGTGGGCACCAATCACGTTAGTCGATTTTTAGATTGAAAATAGAATTATTGCACATGGCATTATGGGATAGGTGTGAGGGGCTGGGGTATTGATTGAAATTTCTCCAAAAATACAAAGTCTATCATGGCTCGCCAAATACACAGACTGTGCTGGCTGCAGAGCTCTGGCTCCTTGGCAGTTGAGAGTCTAGTGGTAACTTAGTTGTTGTCACCCTAAGCAGGCAAACATGGAAAGATCCCTGTGTATACTTCTCACTCAAATAGTCACTACAAATTCCTATATGTGGAGGACAGTTCCAGCTTGTTGCTTTGCACTCCTGTTTCCAGCAGCCAATACCTTCAAGAATACCTCCCAGGAGGGGAGATTCCTGTATCCTTTCATTCTCAGGCCCAATGTTTGGGAAGAGAGACATGGTTTCTAGGATGAACAGTTCTCCCAGCATGCATCAGCATGTAGCATCAGTCCATTGTAAATAGTACATCCCTACAGTGGTAAGAATCATATACATAACAGATCACTATAAAATTCTAATTACAATTCAAAATATTATAAACAACATACAAAGCC
Source organism: Rana temporaria (assembly GCF_905171775.1). NCBI lineage: Eukaryota > Metazoa > Chordata > Amphibia > Anura > Ranidae > Rana > Rana temporaria. Next base: position 133,506,297 of record NC_053491.1, read on the forward strand.
ATTTACAGCTCTGCCCCAAGCTACATCACATCTCACCAATCTTGTCTCCAAATATCACCCAAACCGTCCTCTCTGCTCCTCCCAAGACCTACTGCTCTCTAGCTCTCTTGTCTCCTCCTTCCATGCTCGTCTCCTGGACTTCTCCACAACCTCTCCCATACTCTGGAACTCTCTACCCCTGTCTGTCTTGCTATCTCCTACTCTTTCATTTTTAGGCGATTCCTGAAAGCTCACCTGTTCAGGAAAGCCTATCCTGCTCTCACCTAACAACTGAATCTTTTATTTCTCCCATCCATTCAGCCTCTACAGTTATTAGCTTTTGTTCCACTAGCCCCTCCCTATTAGATTGTAAGCTCCTATAGGCAGGGCCTTCCTAATGCCTGGTACGCACAGGATAAATGTTGGGTGACATCGGCTTCTCTTGAAGAGTCATGATTAAATACGGTCTGACGACCGGCTCCCAATCAACACTCCCAGCCAATGGCTCTGGCGACTTAGGCCTCGTACACACGAGTGAGTTTCTCGGCAAAAACCAGCAAGAAACTTGCTGGGAGATATTTTTTGGCCGAGGAAACCGGTCGTGTGTACATTTTCGTCGAGGAAACTGTTGAGTAACTCGACGAGCCAAAAAGAGAGTAAGTTCTGTTTCCTCAACGGGAATGGAGAAACTTGCCTTGTCGAGTTCCTCGACAGCCTAACAAGGAACTCGACGAGAAAAACTATGTGTTTCGCCCGTCGAGTTCCTCGGTCGTGTGTACGAGGCTTCAGAAGTATGTTTTTGTTTGTTTTTTCCAGTTTCATACTTACAGTAGGTGAACCCGATTTTGTGTCAATCTCGCTCTCTTTCTCAGCGAGATTGAGCACCTACGAGCCCCATCGCGGGAGCCAGCGCCGAGCTGGCTTGCCGCGATGGATACAGAGCCGTCATAGAAGCGACGGGAGATCCGACTTGGATTCCCGCCAATTCTACACGTGTGCGGCGTTTGTTATGAATCCTGAAGGGGAAGTCCCCGCCGGATTTTAAATAAAAATCCGGCATGGGTCCCCCCCTCAGGAGCATACCGGGCCCTTAGGTCTGTTATGGGTTGTAAGGAGAGCCCCCCTACGCCGGAAAAAATGGCGTAGGGGGTCCCCCTACAATCCATACCAGACCCGTATCCAAAGCACGCTACCCGGCCAGCCAGGAAGGGAGTGGGGACGAGCGAGCGCCCCCCCCCCCCTCCTGAGCCGTACCAGGCTGCATGCCCTCAACATGGGGGGGTTGGGTGCTCTGGGGCAGGGGGGCGCACTGCGGCCCCCCCCACCTCAGAGCACCCTGTCCCCATGTTGATGAGGACAGGGCCCCTTCCCGACAACCCTGGCCGTTGGTTGTCGGGGTATGCGGGCGGGAGGCTTATCGGAATCTGGGAGCCCCCTTTAATAAGGGGGCCCCCAGATACCGGCCCCCCACCCTAAGTGAATGAGTATGGGGTACATCGTACCCCTACCCATTCACCTGCAAGAAAAGTGGTAAAAACACAAATAAACCACACAGTGTATTAAAATATTTTATTTTTCTCCTCCGGAGGCCGCCCCCTGTCTTCTTTATTAGCTCTTTTACCAGGGGGGGGCTTCTTCTTTGACGTCTTCGGGTGGGTGGGGGCCGCCGTCTGGTTCTCTTCCACCGCCGGGGGGGGTGGCTTTTAAAAAAGCCCCCACCCCCCCGGCGGGTTTCCTCCGGCGTCTTTGGCGGGGCTCTTCTTCTTCCGCTATCCCGACGGGTCTTCTCAACTCTCCGGGGTTCTCCTTCTGTCTTCGCCGCTCTCCGTTGTTGACTCGGCGCACCCCGGTTCTTCGTCTCGCTGTCCGGTGTCTTCTTCCGTGATGTACGTCTTCTCCTTCCGTGCTGTGATGAGTTCTTCTTCCGCGCTGTGACGTCATTTTCTTCACTTCTCTCCTTCTCCCGATGTTGCCACGCCAGTCCTCCTCGCTGAAATGACGGATGCGCGCCTTGCATCGGACCTATATAGGCCTCACAGTCCCATCATGCTCTGTACCTACCCATGTGATACCAACCCACGTGGTAGGTATCACATGGGTAGGTACAGAGCATGATGGGACTGTGAGGCCTATATAGGTCCGATGCAAGGCGCGCATCCGTCATTTCAGCGAGGAGGACCGGCGTGGCAACATCGGGAGAAGGAGAGAAGTGAAGAACATGACGTCACAGCGCGGAAGAAGAACTCATCACAGTACGGAAGGAGAAGACGTACATCACGGAAGAAGACACCGGACAGCGAGACGAAGAACCGGGGTGCGCCGAGTCAACAACGGAGAGCGGCGAAGACAGAAGGAGAACCCCGGAGAGTTGAGAAGACCCGTCGGGATAGCGGAAGAAGAAGAGCCCCGCCGAAGACGCCGGAGGAAACCCGCCGGGGGGGTGGGGGCTTTTTTAAAAGCCACCCCCCCCCGGCGGTGGAAGAGAACCAGACGGCGGCCCCCACCCACCCGAAGACGTCAAAGAAGAAGCCCCCCCCTGGTAAAAGAGCTAATAAAGAAGACAGGGGGCGGCCTCCGGAGCAGAAAAATAAAATATTTTAATACACTGTGTGGTTTATTTGTGTTTTTACCACTTTTCTTGCAGGTGAATGGGTAGGGGTACGATGTACCCCATACTCATTCACTTAGGGTGGGGGGCCGGTATCTGGGGGCCCCCTTATTAAAGGGGGCTCCCAGATTCCGATAAGCCTCCCGCCCGCATACCCCGACAACCAACGGCCAGGGTTGTCGGGAAGGGGCCCTGTCCTCATCAACATGGGGACAGGGTGCTCTGAGGTGGGGGGGGCCGCAGTGCGCCCCCCTGCCCCAGAGCACCCAACCCCCCCATGTTGAGGGCATGCAGCCTGGTACGGCTCAGGAGGGGGGGGGGGGGCGCTCGCTCGTCCCCACTCCCTTCCTGGCTGGCCGGGTAGCGTGCTTTGGATACGGGTCTGGTATGGATTGTAGGGGGACCCCCTACGCCGTTTTTTTCGGCGTAGGGGGGCTCTCCTTACAACCCATAACAGACCTAAGGGCCCGGTATGCTCCTGAGGGGGGGACCCATGCCGGATTTTTATTTAAAATCCGGCGGGGACTTCCCCCTCAGGATTCATAACAAACGCCGCACACGTGTAGAATTGGCGGGAATCCAAGTCGGATCTCCTGTCGCTTCTATGACGCGCTTGCTGGGATGTGCTGTCACTATTCCAGTGAGTGTGAGATGTCGGCGAGATCTCGGCACCCTGTCGCCGAGTATCAGCGCGACGCTGTCGTGCTAAAAGCACAATATCACAAACACCTACTGTACCTAGGCCTCTGCACTGAGAACCGAGTGATCGAACATCACCAATGGCTCGGTTCTCACAGCTCCCCAAATAGAGAGCTGCTGACTGTCGATCAGCAGCTCTCCGCTCTGCTCCTCCACGCACACTGGGGCACTGAGCTGTGGAGGGGCAGGAAGCGGGCGTCTCGCTGAGAGGCTGAGACGGGTATCAGACCAGACACCTGGTGGATCCAGACTTTATTGACGTGATGATGCGGTGCCTGGACTGATTCCAGTGACGTCAGCAGGGAGCGGACTTCAGAAAGCTCTCTGCTAAAAACAGGTCAGAGGAGTGCAAAACAAATTACACTTCTGTGACCCATAGGAGAAGCCCAGCCAAATGAGCCCAGGCTGGACTTCTCCTTTTAACCCTTTTGTATTGAATTGTATTGTTGCTGTATTGTCTCCCTTTTGAATTGTAAAGCGCTGCGCAAACTGTTGGGGCTATATAATTCTTGAATAATAATATTAATACCTGCTTTATCACCATTCTATCTAATATATTACTCTCACAGGGAGCTTTAATATATGTGAATTTTGTTATTGCCAGGTTGAGTTACTGACCCCAAATTTTCAGTAACCTGTTTGCAGAAGCTCCTGCATTTTTATTTTAGAATTACCATTGTTTACTGTAAACCTGATTTATTGGACATCGCAATATTACGAAGCAATGCAGATTTGACTGCTCCGCTAAAAACTGCTTTTAATTTTTCAGGCCGGGTAGGTCTCTGCGGCATGTAAATCTGTGCAAGTGCATCAGTATCATGTCCCTTGCTTTTTATAGACTTGCCTGTCAGTCTTAGGGCTTTATTTATCAACACTCTCTTCCAATGACAATCGTCTCCCATACAGAAGTCTGTGCGGATAACCGACACAGCCAATTTGCATATTACAAGCTCCCAGTTTCCAGCTAACTACCAAAAAGATAATTATGCCTAGTAACACAAATCCATTTCTGTTTTCATGAATCTATTTTATCTTGGTGAATGCACAATGCCAACATTTTGTCAAATAGCCCTGTAACTTCTTCTGTTAACATAGGATATTCTCTGATGATTTTGCTGAAAGATATGGTGACTTGCTTCGAAATACAGCTATATATATATATATATACATATGCATATGCCAGATGAAAACAACAATAAGAAAAGCAACATTGGAAACGGCCATGTAATAGCATAGGTCACATCTGTGTGTAAATGTATGACACACTTTTGGGTGGCCTCCTGGGAGTCACTCTTATTTGCCACACCGAGATGAACTGAAATCCCAGTAGACTAAGATATCATTGGCAGGCCTCTCTGTGTAACTGAACACAGTTTAATGTGTGATAATAAAATACATTGCAAGCGGAAAAAAAATCAAAGAGGAAACCATCCATGGTACTTACCACAAGTCATTTATTCATCTTTAAGTATTATGATCTTACACCATTGTGTATGCTATTTCCTAAAGCCGATAAAGCCACAGACAAATGATACTACAAAAAAAAAAAAAAAAATCATAATATTTGCAGTGCTATATTGAAAAGAAAAAAAATATATATAATCTCACATATATTCGGTTTGCACAGTTGGATTGTCAATTAAACAGCACTGTGCATTAACTGCTGCAATTAGCACAGTTTGCGTACCATTAAACCAGTGTTTCTCAATTCCAGTCCTCAGGCCCCCCCAACAGGTCAGGTTTTCAGGATTTCCCTCAGATGAAAAGGCTGTGGTGATTACTAAGGCAGTGAAACTGATCAAATCACCTGTGCAAAATAATGGAAATCCTGAAAACCTGACCTGTTGGGGGGGCCTGAGGACTGGAATTGAGAAACACTGCATTAAACATACCTACACGCAGATGCCACATTCTAATACCTGCCAATCACAACCCTTTAAATGTGTTACTTAAGCTCTTGCCGACCAGCCACCACAGTTATACTGCATCAGGTTGGCGCGGCTGCGCAAAATCGCAGTAGGTTTACGTCGGGCTCGTACGCGGCGATCTGTGGATGCTTGCGCACACTTCCATTGGCCAGCGGGGAAGTCAATTAGCGGTTCGGCGGACTCTATGTCCGCAGGCCACCCGCGATTGTTCCGCAGTGACAGAACAGGGATCTGCCATTCTGACAGGGAAGATCACACCGATTCTGTCTTTCTGTTATGCAGGAAGATAGGATCTGTGTGTTGTGCCAGTGAGCCCTTCCCCCATACAGTTAGAACACACTGAGGGAACACAGTTAACCCTTTGATCGCCCATGATGTTAACCCCTTCCCTGCCAGTGTTATTAGTACAATAACAGTGCATATTTTTAGCACTGATTACTTTAATAATGTCCCTGGTTCCCAAAAAAGTGTAAACAAGTGTCCGTTCGGTGTCCGATCTGTTCGCCGCAATGTTGCAGTCCCACTAAAAATCACAGATCGCCGTTTCTACTAGTAAAAAAATAAAAATAAATACACATTCATAAATATATCCCCTATTTTGTAGATGTGGTAATATGTTATTCAGCACAGGGCTTGTGCTGTGTTATTTGGACCCCTCTATCACCTGCAATACCTGGCTGATCCTGCCTGGCTATACCCTTAACGAATTTCAGCGGGCCACTCAAGACTAAGCACTTGAAGAGTGAAGTTTCAGGGAAAAAAATATGAAATGAAGAAATGTGAAGCAAAATAAGGGTCAGTGCCCATCAATGTAGCCTAAATGGTGCCGTGAATTCAGCCTCGCCACTGACATGAATGCAGCCTCGCCACTGACATGAATGCAGCCTCACCACTGACATGAATGCAGCCTCACCACTGACATGAATGCAGCCTCACCATTGTCTTGAATGCAGCCTCACCATTGTCTTGAATGCAGCCTCACCATTGATATGAATGCAGCCTCACCATTGATATGAATGTAGCCTAACCATTGACATTAATCCAGCCTCACAAGTGCCTGAATGCAGCCTCTGAATGCAGCCTCACAAGTGCCTTAAATGCAGCCTCACAAGTGCCATGATTACAGCTTCAACATTGCCATCAGTGCAGCCTGATCCATGCCCATCTGCAGCCTCGGAGGGGACAGGGAGGGGGCGGGATGAGCGCCAATAGATTACATGCAGGATAATCTCCTGTTTACTCGGTGACCTCTTTAAAAGTCCTGCCTCCTTGCATGCATTAACATTAACATTAATTAATTAACATTAATTAACATTGGTTTATTGAAGCGCAATGAAAAAACTTACCTGCACTGTTTTTTCTAACACACTACCCTAGAGCACAGGCAGTTCAAACCTGTGTATCGTGATGTGATACAATGCAAAGGTTTGGTGGTGTGCTAGATATGTGCATTAATCAAAATAATTTATCAAAATTAAGGAATCTTTTGTCAGGTAAAACATTTCTCATATATGTAATTAAAAATTGGTGGCACTGTACTTACACTCATTGGCCACTTTATTAGGTACACTTTGTTAGTACCGGTTGGACACCCTTTTGCCTTCAGAACTACCTTAATTCTGTTGAAATCATTCCTCAGAGATTTTGGTACATATTGACATATTGGATTGAGATCTGGTGACTATGAATGCCATTGGAGTACAGTGACCTCATTGTCATGTTCAAGAAACCAGTTTGAGATGATTTGAGCTTTGGGACATGGTGCATTATCCTGCTGGAAGGAGCCATAAGAAGAAGGGTACACTGTAGTCATAAAGGGATGGTTATGGTCGACAACAATACTCAGGTAGGTCGTGGCATTTAAATAATGCTCAATTGATACTAAGGAACCCAAAGTATGCCAAGAAAATCTCTCTCACACCTTTACACCACCAGCCTGAACTGTTGATAAAAGGCAAAATGGATCCATGCTTTCATGTTGTTTACACCAAATTCTGACCCTACCATCTAAATGCCACATCGAGATTCGTCAGCCCAGGCAACGTTTTTCCAATCTTCTATTGTCCAATTGTGTTGTAGTCTCAGTTTCCTGTTCTTAGCTGACAGGAGTGGCACCCAGTTTGATTGTCTACTTCTGTAGCCCATCTGCTTCAAAGCTCGATGTGTTGTGTGTCCAGAGATGGTATTCTGCATTCCTTGGTTGTAACAAATATTTGAGTTACTGTTGTTGCCTTTATATCATCTCAAACCAGTCTGCCCATTCTCCTCTAACCTCTGACCTCAACAATGCATTATTTTTTGTCCACACAACTGTGGCTCATTGAGTATTTTCTCTTTTTCAGACAACCCTAGAGATGGTTGTGCGTGAAAATCCCAGTAGATCAGCAGTTTTTGAAATATTCAGACCAGCCTGTCTGACACCAACATGCCACGTTCAAAGTCACCTAAATTCCATTTCTTCCCCATTTTGATGCTCAGTTTGAACTTCTTAAAGTTGTCTTTACTACATCTAGATGCCTAAATGCATTGAGTTGGTGCCACATGGTTGACTGATTAGCAATTTGTGTTACCAAGCAATTGAACAGGTGAACCTAATAAAGTGTAGTTTTGTGTGTTACTGCTTTGGACTAATCTATGGTAGCATGTGTTTTCGCAGTGCGATAGTGTGAATGTGTCCTCGGTGGTGCTTCCCTTTCATTGCAGCAGGAAGGGTGATATGTCCTTCAGCCGTGCTTCTGATGTAGTGCTGTCTGGTTCTGGTCCAAGGAACAGTAGACTGGCTTGACAGAATTCTCTATCTTTTGGCAGGTGAAGCAGTTCCCATATATGTTATTCAATGTGTATTAGCTGCTTTGGCTGGAGGTCAGTTGTAAAGGAGAAGGGTTGGCAAACGAGTGTGAATCTTGGTCTGACTATAGAATCACTTCAATTATTTCCTGACTCATGCCAAAGGAGATATTATAACAACCCCCAAAATACTTCTGGCACATTCAGACTGCCAACCCGGACCTGTTGGTTGCTGATCAATGTGTGTAGAGAGACTAGTGCAGCTTTTTATGGATGAAGCGTAATATATTTCACAGGACACTGTAATATTAGGGACATTGGATACCTCTCTTGATTTTTAAATGAACATTCCCGTAATGCACTAACTGGCAGTAAGAGCAGTACATGCAGTAATAGAAGTTTAGCTCTAATACCATTGTTCTCCAGATACCACTTTATCATCCTTTCTGCTCAGCGTAGCTTTTAGAGAGCTGTAGCGTTGCATCATTATTTTGGGAGGTGACAAAAAAATTCTGTTATTGATCGGACACGACTTGCTACTTTTATGATAAAGGAATAATACTGCTAGTCAATTTACTGTACCAGAGCCTGAAGTAAAAATCTAAGACATCCTTAAGGGTTCGTTTAAAGATTCTTTCTCTTTCCCCAATGAGTGCGTTTGCCTGACAGCTTCCTTTGTATCAGATAACCCAACTGCTGCTAGACTAGTGTCCTCCGTGCAATGCTGCTATAGCTTCAGATATTATTATTATTACTATTATTTAGGGCTGGGGAAATTAAAGATTAATTCCTCGATTAATCTTAAATTTTTTTGATCGATCAAAATTCTTGACGTCACCGGACAGCCTGGACGGTGAGACTTACCCTGCTGGAATGCGAGCAAACTGCACCCATTGGATTGAGGTGCCTTTGCATCTGTGGAGCAGGAGGATGCATCAGGCTCCATCAGGGGAAGGGGGCAAAAATAACCATTGTGTTCCTGTCCTAAGCAGTTTTGTGCAGATAATTCTTTGTGTATCGGCAACATCTGTTCCGTGCGAAAGATTGTTCAGTTCTTCAGGGTATATTGTCAATAAAATGCGATCATGTCTGCTTCCAGAAAATGTAAACACTCTGGTATGTCTGTGTGACTGGCTAAAGTGATGCCTACTTGCCTACTATAAAGTGACTGACAGTCAATATACTAGATACGTTTTATACTAAGGCCCCATACACACGAGAGGATTTATCCGCAGATACGGTCCAGCGGACCGTTTCCACGGATAAATCCTCTCAAAGATTTCCGCAGATTTCGATGCGATGGAGTGTACACACCATCGCATTGAAATCCGCGCGGAAATCCTCTGCCGATGACGTGTCGCGCCGTCGCCGCGATTATGACGCGGCGACGGGCGCGACGCTGTCATATAAGGAATTCCACGCATGCGTCAAATCATTACGACGCGTGCGGGGAATCCCTTTGGACGAATGGATCCGGTAAGTCTGTACAGACGAGCGGATCCATCCGTTGGAATGGATTCCAGCAGATGGATTTGTTGTGCATCACAGCAAATATCCGATCTGCTGGAATCCATCCCAGAGGAGATTTCTCCGCGGAAACAGATCCGCTGGCGTGTACACACCATAGGATCTATCCGCAGAAACCCATTTGCTGGGATTTATCTGCGGATGGATTCTATCGTGTGTACGGGGCCTTAAAGTTAAACTAACTTTCTATGTTTTTCTTAAAGTTTAATACGAAAAAATTATTTACGTCAGTTAATTTAAGCTACAGTTTAAATTTAAAACGTATTTGTGTGAACTGTGAAGTTAAGTCATGGATTGTGGAAACTAACTAACTAGTGTCAGGTGATTGCATATAGTGTATACCACATTTACCACTGACTAATGCAGAGTTGCAATGCAAGGAGATCAGCTAAAAGTAGTTGGATCTGTATGTGCGTTATAATTAATCGAAATTAGCCGATTAATCGATTTAAAAAAAATAACGATTATTCGAACAGGAAAATTTTAATCAGTAACAGCCCTACTATTATTATTATTATTATTATGCACGATTTATATAGCGCCAACAGTTTACGCAACGCTTTACAATGTATAGGGGGGGGGGGGGGGCAGCACAGTATACCGTATTTGGCTGTGTGTAAGACGACCCCCTAATTTTACAGTTTTGTAAGATTTTTTTGCCTGTACTCACCGGATAAGACAACCCCCTTTCCGAGGCTTGCGACACTTCATATTTCTTCCTTCTGGAGCCATATTCACTCTTGCTGGAGCCATATTCTGCTTGCTTATTGCTGGAGCTGGAGCCAATCACAGCGAGCGATGTATTCTATTAATGAATACAAAGCCTGCTTGGATTGGCAGAGGCTGTAACATCATCAGCCCACTCCTCTCTGACTCTTAAAGCCAATCCGAGCAGGCTACTGCTTCATACAGTATTACCGCACATCCAGCAGGCATCCGAGCAGCTGACCCGGCGTATAAGACGACCCCTGCTTTATGGCTTTTAAGTGTAAAAAGGTAGTCTTCTACGCCAGCAAATACAGTATATGTTTAGATAGGAACAGATATATTCTAAATAGGATATTACATAAGGTCAAAGAAGATAGCTGGGTACATTATTTTAAAGAATGGTAAGAATAAAGAAGGAGCTGCTTATAAGACATAAAGGTACTGCATATGCACATGAGTAGTAATGTTCACAACTGCAATCACTGAATGTATGAAGGAAGAAAATTATGAGAAATCCAACTTCACAGTTCTACTGCAAGGAACGTTGGTTGGTGTGAGCCTTATGGGCCCATTTACACTAGAAAACATGCATTTGTTTTTTACATTTCCATATGTGCGTTTACAAGGGCTTGCCATGCAATTATGTGTGTCTATGGTACATTTTTTTTTTTTTCAAAATGTTTTTGGCATGGTGAAGGGACAGGTCTTCAAAGGAGCCAGACGTATTTTTTGCTGTCCCATTTATATGCGTTATATTGCATTAACATGTGCTCACCCAATGAACAAAAATGCAGCCGCTGCTAGCTGAATGACATTTAATTTACTAGAGCACTGCGTAACTTAAATGGGGAGAGTTACTAAAACTGGTGCACACAGAATCTGGTGAAGCTGCTTAACTTCAGCTTGTTTAACCTCCCAGATTTTTGATGCTGAACATTGTTTTGCATGGAAATTTTGCGTTTTCTATTGTAGGCCTGTAATTCTTAGGAATAACACACTTAAATCTGCCCAAACAAGAGTCTAGGATCCTGCGATGCGATCCCGAGTGTGGCTTGGGGTTACCGCTTTTGGTAATGAAAATTCACCCCAAGCCACACTCGAGATTACCGCCAGGGGGGTTAAATAAGCTTTGATAATAAAGCCTAGAAGCTGATTTGCTACTGCGCAGAGCTACACCAGAGTCTGTGTGCACCAGTTTTAGTTAATTGCCCCAATGTGTATTTCCTCTTTTGCAGCCAAATTGGAATAAAACCTACTTTATATTTGTTACATGTGTCTATATTCACATAGCATAACTTAAAAAATAAAAATAAACATGCTTTATTCTAGACCCATGCTGTGTGAATGGGAACATATAGAGTTTTTTTTTATTAATTTTTTTCAAATTTGCCTGCAAAAGTGGAAATACATTTGAAGGCCGGGTTCACATATGTTTGGCTGTGGTTTGCAGTCTGGGGTCCGGTGCGTTTCTGTTCACCAGTTCAGGTGTGATTCAGGTGCAAATTCTCGCCTGAATTTGCACCTAAAGCAGAGCCAAAAACGCACAGGACCCTTTTTGAAACCACACCACAGATTCTGCGGTGATCTGCGCCATGTCCGGCCCTCTCCTCCATCCCCCCGCTGTCTTCTGGGAAACACAGGTCTCAGAAGACAGAAGGGACGAGTGGGGTCGCGCAGCGCGACTCGTACATGCGCAGTCGGGAACCAGGCTGTGAAGCAGCAAGGCTTCACTTCCTGATTCCCTTACTGAAGATGCCGGCGCCTGCACCCGGAGCCGAGGGACAGATCCGCTAAGGGAGAGGACATCATGGGCGACCTGGACAGGTAAGTGTCTTAATATTAAAAGTCAGCAGCTGCAGTATTTGTAGCTGCTGAATTGTAATATTTTAATTTTGTTGGGTGGAACGTCGCTTTAAAGGCTGCATGGCATTTCTCAGGGTGAATTTTCTGACAATAGTGGACCATGAGTGTTGAAACGGCCACTTGTAGTCCTTATGACAGGGTGAGAATGCAGGGGACAAGGGCAAAGCGTTATCACACTATAACAGAACATTCCTAAACAAGGACCTTCATGACAGATAATAGCATTATAGTATAGTATTATTTTAATGAAAGCTGCAGACTTTATATTGTAAATGTCTTTTATAATAACAATACAAAATAATAAAAATAGCAATGATAAAAAGCTCTACATGTATCTTTTGCAGTGCTTTTCATTTTTACTTTTAAGATTACAATTATTGTGCAATTTCAGTCTGTTTTATTATTTTACATTGTGAAATTGGCAACGCAGCAGTTAAATAGTATCTCTGACACTAAATTAAGACGACAGTATTTTTATTTTTGTGTTTAGATCCAGGAAAACAGTCCAGAATGTACCATTTCCAAGAAAACATTTATTATAGACGTAATGTTTCTATTACATTTAGATGGGAGCCAGGATTTTAAAAGGAGAAATGGAGCGCTATGTCCACTGTTTATATGTTTAGACATTTATTATTTATTTATGGTTAACCACAGACAGAGCATGAGTGCATCTGCATATGGCTATCGAACGTGGAGTGCAGTGAAAGAGGAACCTTGCGGTTATTTTTTGGATGAAAGGTTTAAACTGTTATTACTCTTGTTGTCTATAGTTATTATGAGAGGTATGGATTCCTGGACTTGGGAGTTGATATAACTGGATCATGGAGCTTATGGGCCACCATGACTGTTGAGTGACATTTCTTGTGTTAATTCAGACATAGTGGGCATGATTTACTTCCCGTCCCTCTGGGAGACCCGAGCCACCAGCCATGTTTTAGTGATCACAAACACAAGATAATACCTGCAGGACTTTTCAAAACACACCTCACCCACAGTGCACTGGAGTGAAGAGTTCCATAGGATGTAAAGGGAATTATATTTTTAGCATTTTTCTTGCACTTGAACCACCTCCCGACCAGCCCCCCTCATTATACTGTGGCAGGTCGGCACGATGCTGCAAACCGTCATAGCTGTAGGTCGGCTCCCTTAAGCGGGATAGCAGGCTGCACTGCGGGGTTGCCGATGTGCACGGCCGGCGGTTGCGACGAGAGCCAGAACAGGGACGTGTGTAAACACACAAATCCCTGTTCTGTGAGGAGAGAAGAGGTAGATCGTGAGTTCCTACTAGCTAGGAACAGCAATCTGTCATCTCCTCTAGTCAGTCCCATCCCCCTACAGTTAGAACACACACTAGGGAACACAGTTAACCCCTTAATCGTCCCCTGGTGTTAAACCCTTCCCTGCCAGTGACATTTACACATTACACATGCATTTTTATAGCACTGATCGCTGTATAATTGTCAATGATCCCAAAATTGTGTCAAAAGTTTCCCATCTGTCCGCCATAATGTCGCAGTCCCGATAAAAATCGCAGCTCACCGCCATTCCTATGAAAAAATAAATAAAAAAATGCCATAAATCTTTCCCCTATTTTGTAGACGCTATGGGCCAAATCCACAAAAGAGATACTCCGGCGTAAGCCGTCGTATCTCTGGTTCTAACTTTGGAACTGATCCTCAGAAGCAGTTTTCCAAAGTTAGGCAGAAGATCCGACATCTGTAAGGGACTTACACTGCCGGATCTTAGGATGCAGTACCGCATCCGCCACTGGGGGCATTTCGAGTCGAAATGCCTCTTCTGGTATGCAAATTAGCACTTAGGGCGATCCACAAAGCTTTTGTGCTTCGTTTTTTCACCGTAAGTTTTAGTTTGCCAAGTGTAAAACAAGGGCTGCTTTTACAAAGTGTAAAGTTAGTAACACCATGTAAAAGCCCATTCAAGCGACGGCATTTGGTATGCATTCCCGAGGGAGAACTCCACGGCAATTTGTAAAATCCAAACCGGCATGGGTTCCCCCCCAGGAGCATACCAGGCCCTTAGGTCTGTTATGGGTTGTAAGGAGACCCCCCTCCGCCGAAAAATCGACGTAGGGGGTCCCCCTACAATCCATACCAGACCCGTATCCAAAGCACGCTACCCGGCCGGTCAGGAATGGGAGTGGGGACGAGCGAGCGCCCCCCCCCCCTCCTGAGCCGTGCCAGGCCGCATGCCCTCAACATGGGGGGGTTGGGTGCTCTGGGGCAGGGGGGCGCACTGCGGGCCCCCCCACCCCAGAGCACCCTGTCCCCATGTTGATGAGGACAGGACCTCTTCCCGACAACCCTTGCCGTTGGTTGTCGGGGTCTGCGGGCAGGGGCTTATCGGAATCTGGGAGTCCCCTCAAATAAGGGGGCCCCCAGATACCGGCCCCCCACCCTAAGTGAATGGATATGGGGTACATCGTACCTCTACCCATTCACCTGTAGGCAAAAAGTAAAAGTTATTAAACACACAACACAAGGGTTTTTAAAATAATTTATTATTCTGCTCCGGAGGCCCCCCCTGTCTTCTTTATTAGCTTTATTACCAGGGGGGGCTTCTTCTTCCACTCTCCGGGGGTCTTCTCCGCTCTCCGGGGGTCTTCTTCCACTCTCCGGGGGTCTTCTTCCACTCTCCGGGGGGGGGTTTCTTCTTCCACTCTCCGGGGGTCTTCTCCGCTCTCCGGGGGTCTTCTCCGCTCTCCGGGGGGGGTTTCTTCTTCCGCTCTCCGGGGGGGGGCTTCTCCGCTCTCCGGGGGTCTTCTATCTTCGCCGCTCTCCGCTGTTGACTCGGCGAACCCCGGTTCTTCTGGAGATGTCCGGTGCCTTCTTCTTCAGCGCTGGCTGCCTGCTATCTTTGTGTGTTAGCTCAATTACGAGCAGGCAGCCATCGCGGTCTTCTGTGATGTCAGGTTCTTCTCTTCTGTTCTTCTCCCCTCTTCCGATGTTGACTCGTCGCATCTTGTCACTGTAATGATGGAAGCGCGCCTTGCATCCCATTTATATAGGCATCACCATCCCATCATGCTCCGGCAGGTACCCACGTGGTGGGTGCCTACCCACGTGCACCCACCACGTGGGTACCTACCGGAGCATGATGGGACGGTGATGCCTATATAAATGGGATGCAAGGCGCGCTTCCATCATTGCAGTGTCAAGAGGCGACGAGTCAACATCGGAAGAGGGGAGAAGAAGAACCTGACGTCACAGAAGACCGCGCTGGCTGCCTGTTACTAATTGAGCTAACACACAAAGATAGCAGGCAGCCAGCGCTGAAGAAGAAGGCACCGGACATCTGCAGAAGAACCGGGGTTCGCCGAGTCAACAGCGGAGAGCGGCGAAGATAGAAGAAGACCCCCGGAGAACGGAGAAGCTCCCCCCCGGAGAGCGGAAGAAGAAACCCCCCCCGGAGAGCGGAGAAGACCCCCGGAGAGTGGAAGAAGAAACCCCCCCCCGGAGAGTGGAAGAAGAAACCGACCCCCGGAGAGTGGAAGAAGACCCCCGGAGAGTGGAAGAAGACCCCCGGAGAGCGGAAGAAGAAGCCCCCCCTGGTAAAAGAGCTAATAAAGAAGACAGGGGGGGCCTCCGGAGCAGAATAATAAATTATTTTAAAAACCCTTGTGTTGTGTGTTTAATAACTTTTACTTTTTGCCTACAGGTGAATGGGTAGAGGTACGATGTAACCCATATCCATTCACTTAGGGTGGGGGGCCGGTATCTGGGGGCCCCCTTATTTGAGGGGACTCCCAGATTCCGATAAGCCCCTGCCCGCAGACCCCGACAACCAACGGCAAGGGTTGTCGGGAAGAGGTCCTGTCCTCATCAACATGGGGACAGGGTGCTCTGGGGTGGGGGGGCCCGCAGTGCGCCCCCCTGCCCCAGAGCACCCAACCCCCCCATGTTGAGGGCATGCGGCCTGGCACGGCTCAGGAGGGGGGGGGGGGGCGCTCGCTCGTCCCCACTCCCATTCCTGACCGGCCGGGTAGCGTGCTTTGGATAGGGGTCTGGTATGGATTGTAGGGGGACCCCCTACGTCGATTTTTCGGCGGAGGGGGGGTCTCCTTACAACCCATACCAGACCTAAGGGCCTGGTATGCTCCTGGGGGGGGGACCCATGCCGGTTTTTTCTTTGAAAATTGGCATGGAGTTCTCCCTCTCAGGAATGCATGCTGAGCGACGCTGTATTTTTTTTTTATAATTATTTGTTTTCCCGGCGCGTATATTTTTTTTCACCCGTCGCAACTTTAGTGTCCCGTCGCAATCCACAAAGCCCGGCGTCAATTACGTTTGCGCGCTATGCACGTCGGGAAAATTACGTCACACGCATGCGCAGTACGGCCGGCGCGGGAGCGCGCCTCATTTAAATTTTACACGCCCCCCGGAGAGGAGGACCGCCTTGCGACGGCGGCACTTAAGTTACACAGCCTGAAATTTCTAGGTAAGTGCTTTGTGGATCAGGCACTTAGGTAGAAACTTTAAGTCAGTGTAACTTAACTGCTGAAAGTTAAGTTACGCCGCCTGGCTGAGGATTTGGCCCTATAACTTTTGCGCAAACCAATGAATGTACGCTTATTGCGATTTTTATTACCAAAAATATGTAGAAGAATACATATCGGCATAAACTGAGGAAAAAAATGTGGATATTTATTATAGCAAAAAGTACAAAATATTGTGTTTTTTTTTTTTTTTTTTTGTTTTTTAATCGTCTAATTTTTTTGTTTATAGCGCAAAAAAAAAAAAAAATAATTATGATCAAATACCACCAAAAGAAAGATCAATTTATGTGAAAAAAAGGACGTTGATTTTGTATGGGTACAGCGTTGCACGGCCGTGCAATTGTCAGTTAAAGCGACGCAGTGCCGTAGCGCAAAAAAATGGCCTGGTCATTGAGCAGCCAAATCTTCCGGGGCTGAAGTGGTTAAGAAGGGCAGAAGTGCTGCAAAATTGCATTAGAATAAATGGACCCTTAGGGGACTATGCAGAACTTAGATTAATGTAAATCAATACATTATCAATTAACTTTCTGATGTTTGCATACACACTGTTATTTCCGGAACTCATTCCAAGCTCATTTAATGGTTTTACTTCTAAAAGTGACCCTGTTCGGTGGGTCAACAAAATTACAAAAGCATTAACTTGAGAAGAAACAGTTTTATACATACCTGTCTGTCTGATACTTTTGCAGAAACTACCTTCTTTAGCAGAGATCCCAGTGCTGATCCAATTCCACGCGTACAGGTATGTGGACGATGTTTCTCCTGCAGGTCATTGTGGTTCCTCCAATGCTACATCTTTGCTGTGTCCTGCAGTGACTAGGGTTTAGTAATAAGGACCATCGCAGCCATTGGGGGGGAGGGGCCTCTGTTCAACCACCCTAAGATGTTGAAATGGCGCTGGCAGCTCTATCAGGGTAATTTTAACTAGATCTCAAAGTGACAATTCTTCATGCCACTATTTTAATATTGCAGTACAAATTGTACTTCTTATGCCCTGTACACACGATAGGTTAGTCTGATGAAAACGGTCTGATGGATTTTTCCATCAGATATCCGATGAAGCTGACTGATGTTCAGTCGTGCCTACACACCATCAGTTAAAAAAACGATCGTGTCAGAACGCGGTGACGTAAAACACGACAAAGTGCTGAAAAAAATGTAGTTCAATGCTTCCAAGCATGCGTCGACTTGATTCTCAGCATGCATGGATTTTTAACAGATGGACGTACCCACAGACGATCGTTTTTTTCTATAGGTTTTTTATCCATCAGATATAACCGATGGGGCCCACACACGATCGGTTTGGTCTGATGAAAACGGTCCATCAGACTGTTTTCATCAGACTAACCTATTTTGTGTAAGCAGCATTGTAGTGCTTTCCTTTATATAAACTTTTCTGTAAAATTATGTGAGAAAGCATTGGTCAGATTGAGTTGGCATTTTTGTTTTATTTATGTGAAAGTAAATATATTTTCATTGACTGGAACTAATTAAAATTGCTTTTTAGCCCAGGTTCACACTGAGGCCTCGTACACACGGCCGAGTTTCTCGGCAAAAACCAGCAAGAAGCTTGCTGTTTTTTTTTTTTTTGCCGAGGAAACCAGTCGTGTGTACACTTTTCGACGAGGAAACCGCCGAGGATCTCGTTGGGCCAAAAAGAAAGCATGTCTTCTTTTTGCTAGAAGGGCAATGGGAAAATTTGGCTCGCCGAGATCCTCGGTGGCTTCACAAGGAATTCGACGAGCAAAACGATGTGTTTTGCCCGTCGAGTTTCTCGGCCGTGTGTACGAGGCCTTACAGCGGGATTGAAATTGTGCGACATCTGTGCGGGTTCCTGCACAGATGTCTATAAAAATCGCAAATTGAAGTCGCCAAAAGTAGTACAGACACTGCTTTTGGGAATTGGTGTGGTGCTGCACCAATTTGGACGTGCCACTGACATATCAAATCGCCAAGTTGCATTAATGTTAACCTAGGCTTATACTGCACATCATGAATGGTTAAAGGGTTATTCCTTCCATTGACCACCAGTGGAAGTAGTCTCTTTTCTTGTATTCTGTATTCTGGTTTTAGCCTAGGTTCACACTGGGCTGCCGGAATGAAGCCGTACGAGTTCAGCTGAACTCGCACAATTTCACTCCCGCTTGTCAGTCCCAATTTCGGCCACGATTCCAGAGACATCTGTGCAGGTAGTACAGAAACGACTTTTTGAAATCGGTCCAGCACGGCAGATGGCGTCGCACCGATTAGGACGTTTTCATTGCTGGCAATTTCTGGCAAATGCTGCCAATTTGACAAATGTGATTTGACATGTCAAATCGCATGTCAAATCGTACCAGTGCTAAATCTTTAATAGATGAGTGCAAGTTTGGAGCACAAAATGTGTACAGTATGTCTCCTCACCCTCCTCAGCAAAATGGTATGTAACAAAAAATAGATCCCTGATTCAAAAAGGGGAGGCTTGTATATGCCAGAAAAAATTAAAACTAACTGTATATAACCTGTTGTATTTGCTTTTTTCCCATTAACGTGTTTTGCATTGTGGGGGGTGGTATGAGGATTTGACCTTCAAAACTGCAGCTACGCTTTTATTAGCTGTACAGGCTTCTGGGTACTTTGGCACAGTTCCTCTTGCTGTAGCAGCAAGTTGTAAAAAAGGCACGTCACACACTGAAATAAAACTCGGTATTAAATTCAGTAGCATGACCTCAAGATGGACCATAGTTATGCTTTTGAGGGATACACTTACCAGCTGGCCTAGCCGTGGAAACTTCTACAATACTCTGGGGATTTATACTGTATATGCAATAATTCATCATGTATTAGGCCAGCCTTTCTCAACATTTTCAACACAGAAGAACCCTGGAAATAACATTCTGGTCTCAGGGAACCCCTGATAAAATGACTATATCTGCATCTCATGACACATTAGTGTGACACTCAGTGGGAAGAGTGCTTCTTACACTTGTGGTCATTGGGAACCATTACCCCCCTACATATAGCTAAAAAAAACTCATTGGCTCAAGTGGGAACATATCTGAGAGGCAGAAATTTCCCATTGCTCAAGGAAGCCCTAGCAACCTCTGGAGAAATCCTAGGGTTCCATGGAGCCCTGGTTAAGAAACCTGTGTAGGCTATTGTAGAATTGTAAAACGCATAAAAGAGAACATATTATAAACTGCCTAGGTTGGGTCCGCCATCTGTTGGGCTCCTGTGGATAGTTTACAGAGTGGTAGCTGGTTGATCTCCTCCTGATAGCAGAATTCTTAGTGCTATTGGTAATGCACTAACTAGTATAGGATAAGTTGTCTGCCTTCAGGGCTGTGTCGGAACAAGAATGTACCGCACACCTCTGGATGCCTAGAGATGCCTCACTCCTCTACCAATTCACTGCCAATAAGTACACACATTGGCTTTTCAACCGGGAGCCCTCTTTGCAGTATTTACTTCACTCTGTCAACATTGCATTGAGTTACTAAATTTCCTGATGCATTAACGTGGTAGTAAACTCCCATTGGACAGTTGTACCTCCATGTAAGTTTATACTAAAGCTTACCTGTAGGTACAAGAAATATCTCTGTGACAGTGCACCACTGGAGGGCTTTGTTTTATCTAGCATACCTGCATATTATGACACTACCTTGCAAAGAGAGGATTTATTTTCTTTTTACTACTGCTTTAATTTACTACAACAATACATCTCAGGAATGCACTGGAACAACCAGTCATTGCACTGGATCAACATTAAATTCATATATTAGAAACAGTATAGGTTACTTCCTAATACATCATATTACATTAATCGACTAAAACTTTCAGACTGGGCTTCCTAATGCCATTATACTGAGCAGACAGCACAAGTCTGCTACTAATCTGCTTTACACACACTGAAACACTCTGGGGTTTATTATTGGGGCCTCTGACACCAATGGTGAGAGTTATTATTACAGTCACTGTCACCAATACGGGGGGATTATCATTGAGCCACTGACCCCAATGCTGGTGGTTATTCTTACGACCACTGACCCCAATGTTGGGGGTTATTATTACGACCACTGGCACCAATGCTGGGGGTTATTATTGCAACAGTGACACCTATGCTGAGTGTTATTATTGTGGCCACTGACACCAATGCTGGGGGTCATTATTGCCTAACTAACACCAATGCTGGGAGTTACTATTACTGCCACTGACAACAATGATAGGTCTTATTTTACTGCCACGTTCCCTTTAGGCTACTTTCACACCGGTTTGTATCAAAACTGCCTGTAAAACACCTATGCGTTAATTAAGCATTTTTGCTGCGCTTTTGCAGCGTTTGCTTTAAAAGACATGTGACTTAATAACTGCACCAAAAAACGCACAATGTATGTTTTTTAGGCATTTTAGAAGCGCTTTAGAGGTGTTTTTTTAATCGTTTTTGATGCAGTTCCTATTCATTTCATTCATTTTTTTGAACTTCCCAAACATGCTCCAAAAATGTGGCAAGCAGGATTATTTACACTGCAATGAAAGCGCACCGCCCCAGTGTGATCACATAGAATTTACAGAGAAGCTTTTTTCTTGAGCTTTTCAGAGGCTTTATTTAACGCAAAAGCGCTTCTAAAACTCCTCAGTATGTTTTGCAGTACATTGTTAGAAAATTGTGCATGATGGAAATTTCAGTGCGATATAGGCCATTCATTTTGCGTAGTCCGAGTCAGTACTTGAGGCCCTCTGCTTTAGATGACTGTGTAATTTTTTTTTTAAGTAATAACCAGTAAGGTAGTATATGTTTTCTTCGATGTATCCTATTTTTAGCATGGTTGAGTTCTCAACACACGACTCTACTCTAGAATCATGTAAGTTTAATGTGAGCCATCAATAAACACCCCTCTGTTCCAATTATAGAACACAAAAGGGCATTTAGGGAAGGAAACCCTCTCATAGAGTATGTTCACACTTGCATTTCTAATGTTTTTACTCATAAAAAGCCAATGCATATTTCATGGCATTTTTTATGGTCTCTCTTACTTCTATCATTTCCTAAATACTCTGGCTGGCATTATCACAAAGCAGAAATAAAACCAATGTGCTTCTGCAACATTAACAGTTTTGGGTAACAGTCATATGTTTTATATGCTATAAAATATAGAATGAAAACGTGATGGAAACCAAAAACCACATTGGCTGTACAATATAGGACTGGTGTGGTCAGTGTGTTTACCTCTGTGTAGAGAGGTTACATTGTTCAATAAATCCTGATTAAAGGTTTAGTCAGGAGCAACATTACTAATTCCTCTGTTACCACAGATGCCAGTTCATCTTTCCAGTCAGACTCGGGGATGTAAGTTCTTATAAGTCAAGTCTTATAATTGTATCCTGGATCCTGTGCCACAACAAAACTGCATTGTGCACAGTTGCAGCATGAAGGTTGAGCCATTTTAGAGTTAAAACAGGCCGTGTGGAGGTGACATTTTGTCACTTCACCACCTGTCAAGCTCCCTCTGAAAATTGATCCAATGCAGACCGCATTTCAGACGGGTTACAGGGGCTGCCTTACATGTGAGCAAGCCCTTAAGCCCTGTACACACGATCGGTCCATCCGGTGAAAACGGTCTGATGGACCGTTTTCATCGGTTAACCGATGAAGCTGACTGATGGTCAGTCGTGCCTACACACCATCGGTTAAAAAAACGATCGTGTCAGAACACGGTGACGTAAAACACGATGTGCTGAAAAAAACAAAGCATGCGTCGACTTGATTCTGAGCATGCATGGATTTTTAACCGATGGACGTGCCTACAAACGATCGTTTTTTTTCTATCGGTTAGGAATCCATCGGTTAAATTTAAAACAAGTTGGCTTTTTTTTAACCGATGGATAAATAACCGATGGCGCCCACACACGATCGGTTTGGACTAATGAAAACGGTCCATCAGACCGTTCTCATCGGTTTAACCGATCGTGTGTACGCGACCTTACTGTGCCTACCTAATGAGGCAAAAGGAATAATGCCTCACGTTGGAGTCTCAGTAAACTTTGAATACCACACACACTGCCCACTTCCTGAATTTTCCTATGACTGCCACTTTTCAAAAGTAAAGGATCACATATAGAAGACCATAGACATTTTTAAAGGATACGTTTCTGAACATGTTACATGTTACACCCATATTTAGGGCCAGCACGTTCAGCATCTGCCTGCTTTTTTTCAGATCCCCCCCCCCCACCCCGTGATAGTGAGCTGGGGATCATTTCTCGCACCCACTGTCACAATTCAAAAAGAGTGTGGCAGTGCGTGTCTCCGCTAGGGTTGCCACCTCATCCCTTTAAACCTGAGCACATATTAATTACACAGGTTCTGTGGCTGATTAAGGTGGTAATAAAACTCACTTGGTGCCTTATCTGCATTAAATTAGCCACAGAACCTGTGTAATTCATATGTGTTCAGGTTTAAAGGGATGAGGTGGCAACCCTAGTCTCCGCCCATGTGACCACGTCATTCTTTCACATACCCCTGTGAATCAATGAACTACAACTACCATCAGCCTTTGTGGTTGATGGCTTGTAGTTCTCAATGATGAGTGCTCTAGGTAGTTAATTGAACTTCCTGTCATTCAGGAACTTCCTGCCCCTAGCGGAGGTTTAGGCAGACAGCTACACTGAGGCCTCGTACACACGACCGAGTTTCTCGGCAAAAACCAACAAGAAACTTGCTGGGAGATATTTTTTTGCAGAGGAAACCGGTCGTGTGTACATTTTCGTCGAGGAAACTGTCGATTTGACGGGAATGGAAAAAATTGGCTTGTCAAGTTTCTGGACGGCTTCACAAGGAACTCGATGAGCAAAACGATGTGTTTCGCCCGTCGAGTTTCTCGGTCATGTGTACGAGGCCTGATAGTCTGCAGGGGACAATCAGCTGATCATGGGTGCAATGCTTTACATGATCTTAAAAAAATAATAAATGCACATTTTTTTTACCTGCACAAATGTGCATTTATTATTATTATTATTATTATTATTATTATTATTATTATTATTTTATTTTTTGAGAAAAGTGGACTTATCCTTTAAATGTTTATTTAAAAACATTCTTTACTATTCCACATGTTTTACACACGCAGTAAGAAAATGCTCTGGCATACACAAGCAAAACTGATATTGGAATCAGCACAACTAATTTGCTCTTCTTAAACATAAATACTGTAATTATTATAATTTGACGTTTTAATCATAATGCTCAGCTGATGCTTATGAAGCTTGAATGACTCTCAGTCAGCAAAAGTCACCTCACATAATTGTCACATGAGATCAACAGCAAATAGAGTACATTTATTTCAAGTGCTCCAGCAATCTGTCTTCACGATAGTCGTTTAATTATATCAGAAACAAGTGTTCATGATGTTATGAGGCCACTGCTATCACTAAACTATTTAGGGCAGGGTATACATTCTGCAGTGAAGGTGATGTTGTAATACAATTTTTACATTGGTCAGGTTTGTAGACCAGGCATAGCATTCTGGATTAAACATAAATGTATCTCTGTAGCATTTGATAAGAAAAGGGAACATAAGGATATATATTATGACAGAACATATTTCATGTACCGTATTTATTTTTACTGCAAATAAAATACAGCCATTGACTTTTATTTTTCTTTCTTTTTTTAAAGAATATATCTGGTTAGAAATATTTAAAAAAAATAAATCAGTCAGTATGAGTCCTAGGTGAAGTAAAGCGTCAGATAGGTCAGTTGCTTTTAGTGCCAAAAGATCCACATGGATAGCCAATAGGGAAGATTTACTAAAACTGGAGCACACAGAATCCGCTCCTCTGTGCATGGTAACACACAAAATCTGGTGCCGCTGTGGATAGTAACCAATCAGCTTCTAACGTCTGCTTGTAAAATTAAGCTTTGACAATAAAACCTAGAAGCTGATTGGTTACTATGTACAGCTGCTGCAGATTCTGCATTTTTAAATTTTAGACCCCTTTCACCCTGGGGCGCTTTTCAGGTGTTTTAGCGCTAAAGATAGCACCTGAAAAGCACCTCTCATGCTTCCCCCATTTTAAAAGCCGAGTGCTTTCACACTGGGGTGGTGCACTTGCAGGATGGGAAAAAAAGTCCTGCAAACAGCATCTTTGGGGTGGTGCAGGAGCGGTGTAAAAAAAAAAGCGCTCCCAAAACGCCCTGCCCATTGAAATAAATTGGCAGCGCTGCTGAAGCGCCTGCAAAGCTTTTCGGCAGCGCCGCAGCATGGGCATTTGAACCCTTTCTTTGGCCGCTAGCGGGGGTTAAAAGCACTCAACTAGTGGCCAAAAAGTGCCACTACAATAGTGAAAAAGCACCGTTAAAACTAACAGTGCTTTACCGCTATGGCCGAAACTGGCTTAGCATGAAAGTACCCTAAGTAAATAGTCCTGAATGTGCTCTTTTGCATAATTCCTGAATGTATAGGATTAGGTAAGCATAGCAAAAAAGAGATTGTGTAGCATTAAAGTGCAGGCTTAGCTTTTCTAACTATGCTTAAACTTGCTCCCGCCCCCATTCTAACTGCTCTGTGAAAGGAAGCTGCGTATACTTGCTTATTCTAAAGGCCGCTCCAGTCTCATCATGTGATCGGCTACTGACGACTGGCTTCAGCAGAGAAGAGGGTCAGGTGACAATGGTAAGCCTCTGGGTGAAATCACCACTCAGCATTTCAGCCATTGTCAGCGATCTCTCAGAGTCCTCTCCCCTCCCACGAAGCTTGCCACTGGGTAGATCACATGACTGGACCAGAGCGGCCTGAGAATAGGGAAGTATAAACATCTTCCTTTCTCAGGATAGTTAGAATAGGAGTTGGAATGGGAGTCGGAGCACGTTTAAAGTGGAGCTAAACCCTTCTATCCTTTTTACATCTGAAGAAGCTGCCATCTTCCCCTCTGATCAACCGTTGCAATGGTGCTGCACATGTGTTCATTTATGACACCATCCACTTGATGGCTTGACAGTTGTGAAAGTTGTGAAAGTTATCTTTAATGCCATGCCTTAAATATTTCTTTGGTTATGTAAAACTGTAAATCAATGGGTTTAGTTACGAGTTAAGCATAGTTAGGAAAAGTGGAACTGAACCCTCCTATCCTTTTCAGACAAGGAAACTGCAACTTTAGCCCCTGTTTGATCTTAAACTGCCATGGTGCATCTGTTATGACATCAGTTATTTAATGGTTTGACAGTTTGGTTGAGAACACAAGCAAATGCGACAGTTAGCATTCCTGGCATGCTGGAAATGTAATCGCTTTTAAATCAATGGGTTTATTTGTGCTAAAAGAATGCAGAAAGAGGATTCATTCATGCTAATATGGGCTATAGGTGACCTTCTACACCTACACCTTCCACGAATGATGCCTCGTACACACGACCATTTTTCTTGGCAGGAAAAAAAACAATGTTTTTCCCGACGTGATTCCTCTCCAGCCTGACTTGCATACACACATTCATGCAGAAAAACGTCCGACCAAAGCGCGGTGACGTACAACACGTACGATGGAACTATAAAGGGGAAGTTCCTTTCAAATGGCGCCACCCTTTGGGCTGCATACTTAATTCTGAGCATGCATGTTTTTTTTTCCCCTCGGAAAAGCATACACACGACTTTTTCGCAATGAGAAAAAGACTGACGGGAAACACAACGAGAAAAAAGAGAGCTGGTTTCAAATTTTTGCGGGCGTTTTTTTCGTCGAGAAAACTGCTAGGGAGCATACACACGACCGGTTTTCACGACCAATTTAAAAAATGGCAGTTTGTCGTGTGTACAAGGCAGTTTAGTAAAGTAAGGAGGAATATAGCAATAATGGGGTAGATTCAGGTACGAATTGCGCCCTCCTACGGAGGCGCAGCGTACCGTTTTAAAACTGCGCCTCCGTAAATTACCTGTGCTACGCTTCATTCATGAAGCAGTAGCTACGTAATTTGCGCGGGCGCTCCTTAAAACTGCCTGGCGTAAGGGCGCGTAATTTAAATGATCCCGTAGGGGGCGTGGATCATTTAAATTAGGCGCGTTCCCACGCCGAACGTAGTGCGCATGCTCCGTCGGGAAACTTTCCCGACGTGCATTGCGGCAAATGACGTCGCAAGGACGTCATTTGCTTTAACGTGAACGTAAATGGCGTCCAGCGCCATTCACGATTCACTTACGCAAACAACGTAATTTTTTGAAATCGCGACGCGGGAACGACGGGTATACTTAGCATTGGCTGCCCCTGCTAATAGCAGGAGCAGCCTTACGCGGAACCCGACTAACGCAACCGACGTAAAATGCGTACGCAGGGCGCGCGTAGGGTTGTGAATCGGCGTTAGTATGCAATTTGCATACTCTACACTGACCACTACGGGAACGCCACCTAGCGGCCATCGTAAGAATGCAGCCTACGATACGACGGCATAAGAGCCTTATGCTAGTCATATCTTAGGCTGCAGTCGGCGTATCGAGCTTCCTGAATCAGGAGCAGTCGATACGCCGGCGCAACTAAGCAACTATGGTTACGCAGACGCAATTGCTTACTGAATCTACCCCAATATGTTTGAATTACTGTATAACAACTTTAGTTATGCTAAACTTCAGGCACATTTTGTGTAAGCAGTGGCTGTTTTAAAAAAAATATATCAAGTGTAGCTATAAAGCATTGATAGGTGTGTAATAAAGCTTAGACCAAATGGGGCTGCTGTCTTCACCTACATCCAGATAACATTGGGACCAGACTTTGGTTTTACCTGTGCTCCAGGACTGTTCTTATATAACAAGAAACTGACAGGGCTTGGCAAGAAGAACAAGGCATGTAAATCTTTATCTGCCAAGATCCTCTTAAAAGAAGTAAGGTCCACGTAAGCTGTAGCCAGCTTGAATAGAATTGCCACTTATTGACAGGTACTTAGTAAATGTACCTGTAGTGACAGTTTGGCCTATATTAAAAAGAAAATATGGGTCAGTTCTTCACTTCTAAAGGACATTTTAATTAGACGCTGAAACAAAATGAAAGCAAGTCTTGTTAGGCAAACACTGCCACCTGGCAAAGTAACAGCTTGATGTATCTAATTTTGTAATTAGTCCATACAAACTGAGTTTTGTAAGCTTTCTTCAAGCAATGTAAATCAAATCTATCACGTGCCTTTCTTTAATTAAGAAAGACAAACTGGATAGCTCAAGCTATTAAATCTCCAAAATCTTCAAGCAAAACAAACAGCCTTTTCAATGGTCAGAATGAGATAACATTTTGGTCCAAGTATAAAATATTTGCTGCTATAAATTCATGTTGATTTTCAACTCTAAACTATTTCAAAAAGGCCTTTTGCATATAGTCATCCTCTGATTCATCCCAATGTAACGTTTAAAAACGAAGTTTAGGCACGATAAAAAAAAATCAGCATGCGTAAGATGCTTACATTTATTCGATAGTGACCCTTGTGCCGGTGCCAACTGTCATAGTTGAAATTCTTCTTTGAGTGGAGAAAGATGGACCTTTCATTCATCCACCTGTCCTCCATTCACTGATAAATTTCTACTTATTAAAGCCATAATACAGCTTCAGTGAATAGAGCAAGGAGTTGGAAAGGGTGGGCATGGTTGGTACTCTTGAGTGCCAGTGACAGGTCCCTCAGCTCTGTTAACCCCTGCAGCACTGAAAGATTACAGCGGACAGGGTGTGTGGGCAAGGGCAGAGGATTTCAACAATAACAACTGGCACCAACACCACAGACTATTGGGATTAAATGTAAGTATTGCCCCTTGTGCTCATTTTATTTGATTTTTTTTACCTCAATTTAGAAATGAAGGAATGGAAGAGGAGAGAACTTTGGGACAAAACAGACAGCGCTGAGAAGTACTGTATGATGCAATAGTTGGTTCTGGGAGATCAGTGTTGGATCAGTGTAACACTAACCTTTTCTTTAACCCTAACACTAACCATATAAATGATATAGGATCATGCTAACAATCTTGGATTGAGTAAAAATAATTATAAACAGTCCACAAGTGATGTAAAGGTATATTAAATAGAATCCCTGGTGTCTTAGGGCCAGATTCACATACCCACGGCGCAGCGTAACGTAAACCGTTTACGTTACATCGCCGCAAGTTTTCAGTCTAAGTGCCCGATCCACAAAGCACTTACCTGGAAATTTGTATCGTAAACACGTCCGGCGCAAGGTGGTCCAATTCAAATGGGGCGGGTACCATTTAAATTAGGCGCGCTCCCGTGCCGGATGTACTGCGCTTGCTCCCGTCGCAAATTTCCCGACGTGCTTTGCGCGAAATTACGACGCGCCAAAGTTTTGAGAATCGCAACATCAACAAAGCACTTACGCCGGGAAAAAGAAAAAATGTTAAAAAAATTCAAAAGCGACGCGGGAAAGACGGGCATACTTTAACATGGTGGAGTAATTTTCCACCATGTTAAAGGTGCACTATCTTTGCGACGGAAAACTAACACTTGCGACGACGTAACGACGGGAAAAATCTTTGTGGATCGCCGTAACTCCTAATTTGCATACCCGACGCTGGTTTACAACGGGAACTCCCCCCAGCGGCGGCCGCGGTATTGCATCCTAAGATCCGACAGTGTAAGTCCATTACACCTGTCGGATCTTCTGGCTATCTATGCGTAACTGATTCTATGAATCAGTCGCATAGATACTCTGAGAGATACGACGGAGTATCTGAGATACGACGGAGTATCTGAGATACGACGGAGTATCTGAGATACGACGGAGTATCTGAGATACGACGGAGTATCTGAGATACGACGGAGTATCTGAGATACGACGGAGTATCTGAGATACGACGGAGTATCTGAGATACTCTGTCGTATCTCCTTTGTGAATTGGGCCCTTAGAACTTATTCTGGATCACACCCTAAGTCAAGGATTCCACCTTGAGAATTAAAAGTTATTCTGTCATACCCTCTTATGCCCTGTACACATGACCGGTTTTCCCATCGGAATAAACTCCGACGGTTTTTCCGACAGAGTTCCACTCAAGCTTTCTTGCATACACACGGTCACACCAAATTCTGTCCATCGAAAACTCAGTGACATACAACACTACGATGAGCCGAGAAAAATGAAGTTCAATGCTTCCGAGCATGCGTTGACTTGATTCTGAGCATACATGGTTTTTAGTCTGTCCGGAATTGCATCCAGACGACTGTAAATTCCGATAGAGAACATGTTCTCAATTTTTCATCTGAAAAACATTTCTATTTCTGTCAGAATTTCCGACGGAAAAAGTCTGATGGGGCATACACACGGAAAAGCTTCCGTCTGACTTTTTCCATCGGAAATTCCGCTTGTGTGTACAAGGCATAAGGGTTCATCCTCATTCACCCAAAGAAGAGGAGTGCTACAATATTTTTAAAAGTAAAGCTATGGACTGGTTTATGATGCACTGTTGCGAGATACGTATGGGTGACTCTTTAGAATTAATTTACTACTTCCTGCAATTGTGATACTCTTACTTATAACATGGTGCCAATGGGTTATCCTGTCTAGGAGGATAACTGGATCTGGAGGAAGGCCTTGGCTGGGCTATAGCCACAAGCGTAAACAATTTCTTGTAATGAAGGACCAATAGGAGCTGGTAAGCAAGCTTTTCAGCTGGATGTGGAGACACTGATGTTATAAGACACTACAAGGTGGTGGATGGTGAAGATTGACACCAGGGATTTTATTTAAAATACCTTCACATCACTTGTGGATTGTTTATAATTATTTTTACTCAATCTAAGCGTGATCCTATATAATTTATATATTTGTTCACTATGTATATGTCTCACAGGAGGATTGCTGCTTATATTATCTTATTTATTAACACTATTTTTTAAAATGTTAACACTAACCGAGCCTGTAACCCTAGCACTGACTGTCCTTGTATCCTAACATGAACTCATTCTGTAACCACCACCCTATCACTGACCCTCCCTGTAATCGTGAAGCCTCGTACACATGACCGAGAAACTCGACGGGCGAAACACATCGTTTTCCTCGTCGAGTTCCTTGTTAGGCTGTCGAGGAACTCGACGACAAGGCAAGTTTCTCCATTCCCGTCGAGGAAATAGAGAACTTGCTCTCTTTTTGGCTCGTCGAGTTTCTCGACAGTTTCCTCTACGAAAATGTACACACGACCGGTTTCCTCGGCAAAAAAATATCTCCCAGCAAGTTTCTTGCTGTTTTTTTACCGAGAAACTCAGTCGTGTGTACCAGGCCTAATCCTGCCTGTAACTACAACCCTAGCACTGACCCTAACCGTAATACTAAGTATGCCTGTAATGAAAACACTTGCACAATTCCTCCCTGCAACCTTAACTCTAACCCTGCCAATAACCACAACTCTTGCACTGACCCCCTGTAGCCCCAACAATAAGCCTTCCTTATATAAACCTACTGCTTTGTTTTCATGCTCACGTTTGCTATGTTGGCATCCTCCAGTGCCAAGGTCCAGGTGCTAAAATATTTTGCTTTAAGAAAAGTACATATAAGATGGACATACATTGGAACAAAAATTGTCACAGAAAAGAGCTTAATGCTTTGTAGTCAGTTTTGTGCCATATCCAAGTCAAGCTGCTTCAACTATTTTTTAGAGCATTTATGACACTAATGTGAAATGCTGGATATCAGTAGTAAGTTCACTGGTCCTACCATACAGACAGAGAAACTTCATTTTTATTTTTTATTACATGTGTGTGGCCAAAGAACTCATGCTTTGATACTCATAGTAAATTGAGTAATCTACCTGATACATTTTAATTTCTGCATGTTTAAGCAACATTTGAGGAACTCCTAAATAGATTGTAACTTTAGAATGGCCTCCGAGAGGTGTGACTTTCAAATGCTAAACTTGAAAAGACTCTACTATGCTGGACTCATACAAGTCTTATTTCTACATATTATCTTCTTCTAATGAGTAAACCTTTTCCTCATTTATCTAAACTTCAAATGTGCAGGTTAGTAGATATTCCTGACATGTCTGAGGAAAACTGTAAGGATCTGCTTAATTCATAACCTTTCACAGTGATCTCTGGCAGGGATAAGCTTGTTCCATTGCACTATTTACATATAGGTGGATTCAGAAACACTTAGGCTGGCGTATCAGTAGATAAGCCAGCCTAAGTCTGAATGTGCGCCGGCGCTAATTTAAGCGTATTCTGGTAACCAGATACGCTTAAATTAGGCTCAGATACGAGCGGCGTAAGTGTCTTACACCGTTGTATCCTAAAGTGTAATTTTTAGGCTGACTAATTTTTAGGTGGCGCTTCCATTGCGGTCGGCGTAGAATATGTAAATCACTAGATACGCCTATTCACGAACTTACGCCCGGCCGACGCAGTACAGATTCGCCGTTTACGTAACGCATTATCAGGCCTAAAGTTATTCCATCAAATAGCTGGAATAGTAATGTTACGTATGGCCGTCGTTCCCGCGTCATTTATGTCCACGTCAAAACCAATAGGACCGTGCGGCGTACTTAGCCGCAATGCACACTGGGATATGTACAGCCTATTTTTAATTAGGCACATTTACGCCCGCCGCATTTACGCTACGCCGCCATAACTTAGCAGGCAAGTACTTTGTGAATCATGTACTTGCCTCGCTAACTTACGGCGGCGTAGTGTAAACACGATACACTACGCCGCCGCAAGGATAAGCCTGCCTACCTGAATCTAGCTAATAGACTATATTAAACCCCACAACGTTTATTTAATATGCATAAGAGGGATTTGCATCTATGCCATAAATGTGTTAAAGAAAATGGTGACTTGCAGCATATGGTGTGGTTCTGCGATAGGTGTAGACATTTTTGGTCAAGTATTACGGCCTTTATAGCTGACACCTTCCATTTTCCAAATATATGCAACCCTAAATGGTGTTTATTGGTTGTGTTTGAGGACATATTTGCATATATATATGGAAAATGGAAGGTGTCAGGAAAATGGAAGGTGTCAGCTATAAAGGCCGTAATTCTAGGTGTTCACGTCCAAGCAGTTCTTGAGGCTCAAGTTATATTATGCTAGGAAATGATTAGCCCTCCAGTGGCTGTCCACCGAACCTCTGTATATAGGCTTATGGAAAAAAATGTATTAACAAAACCTGACATATTAGGCTAGGGTATGCCTGGGGAAATGTTATAACATTTGGGGACCGTGGCTTGATACACAGGACACAGTATTGCCATGATGGCCGTATATAATACTTGACCACCACATGGTTTAATGAGTGCAGTGTGGACTTGGATGACTTTTTTTTTTCAGGCACAGGCCATTCAGACATGCTTAGAACATGAGCACAACAAAGACTTTTACTCTAGAGGTCAAGCTACTGTATTATTTACAGTTTGGTTATGTGTTAACTGGCATTATGCTATCTGTTCCTCGCCAAATTTCAGCATGTATTCACTGTAGATGCATTTGATTCATGTCTACATTTGCGCAGTGTACCTTTTTATACTCCTGTTAATTGACAATGTGACATTTTGGATGTGTACTCTTGTATTCAGAATATTCCTAAGTAAATGTACATTCATTTGCATATACTCAATAAAAACAAGTTTAAAACTTTGGAATGCCATGGCTTTCTTTCAAAGTGTTTCACGTCCTTTTATTCATGTCTTCTTTTAAAAATGCTTCCGTATGTTAAACTCAAATCGGTACCCCAAACTGACTATGGCAGAGAGCTACAGTGCTTTTACTGAGGTCACCTTTACCCAACTGGGAAAGTGCAATTTTTTTATTTTTTTTATTTTTTGAACCTTACTGATTCAGCTGTTTATAGCAGGTGAAATGCTTACATATTTTAACACCAAAACAAGCTATTTCACATGGTGAAAAGCTTTTCACTTGGGGAAATTAAGTGTTAAAATCATAGAAATAAAGGAAAGATATTAATGCCTTAATTAAGCATGATATATTTCTTTCCTCGATGAATCAAGCCATAATAATATGGTATATTAATTGTCATAATGCCCCCAATAGTATACAGTATCAAACACCACAGTTTGATACAATAGGACCCTTGCATCTTTTTTTTTTTTTGTTTTTCATCCAATTTACCTATAAAATATTAGTGCATTTGGGTATGAGCACTGAACACATTTTTTTTTAACCATTTGATTGGAAATCTACAAAGGTTGCTGCTGTTTTCTTATGATGTGGATGATAATAGCAATATTAGTGATAATGATAGCATATTATCAGTTAATGTGATTATCATGTTAATAAAGGAATAACTGTAATATTTTATAGTTTAATATGCTTTTTCATACAGTTCACAATACAGGAAGCTAATTATCTAGTACCATAAGTTATGTATTCCAGAGAAGCATAGTACATCTGGTTGACTAACAAGAAAAATCCTTAACAGATGTTAGCAAGGTGGGCATGAACTGCTGAGATACGTCATCTTGTGCCATTGGTTTCATTTGCATTTTCTGAGCATATGCACGTTATCCATTAAAACATATGCTCTGATCTCAGATTGTACGTCCATCTTGCTAATTATAATGATACATTCAGACTTTCCACAAGCACCATAGTTACAGCGGTATTCCAGGCAATATATATATATAGGAACTGCTCTACCTGCCAAAAGGTTTTATAATCTGTTTACCCAGCCTTGTGATTTACATACCTCCGCAGTACTGCCATAAAGAGGTTATTATTATTTCCTGTTCATTTTTACAGCTTCCTGTGTCACCTGTATTCATTGGACAATCAATTTACAGTGTGATAAGGCTAGAGGAAAAGAGGTGACACTGGCAGCTGCATAGCTAAAGGAGTTATCTTCCCAGCTATGTGGTTTTGTCAAAACAAAATTATAAATTTTTAAGAGGTAAAACATAAATTTAAAATGTTATAGTTCTGCTGTAAAACAACTCTTTGCTCATCTCTTTTTAAGTAACATCAGTATGTCAGTTTAGGCGCCCGGCAATCATAGGGGTCGATTTACTAACAGAATAAAAAGTTATGAGTTTGTACTTAAATCATCCAATCATGTACAAGTAAAATCCTGTTTTAACCACCTCAATACCAGACACATATACCCCCTTCCTGCCCAAGCCATTTTTCAGCTTTCAGCGCTGTCACAATTTGAATGACAATTGCGCGGTCGTGCTACACTTTACCCAAATTAAATTTTAATATTTTTTTCCCCACAAATAGAGCTTTCTATTGGTGGTATTTGATCACCTCTGCAGTTTTTTTTCCCCCGCTATAAACAAAAGAAGAGCGACAATTAAAAAAAATATATATATATATTTTTTACTTTTTGCTATAATAAATATCCCCAAAAATATATATAAAAACATTATTTTTCCTCAGTTTTGGCCGATACATAT
This sequence comes from Rana temporaria, assembly GCF_905171775.1. Lineage (NCBI taxonomy): Eukaryota > Metazoa > Chordata > Amphibia > Anura > Ranidae > Rana > Rana temporaria. Next base: position 133,541,259 of record NC_053491.1, read on the forward strand.
TCTTCTACATATTTTTGGTAAAAAAATTGCAATAAGCGTATTTTAATTGGTTTGCGCAAAAGTTATAGCGGCTACAAAATAGGGGATACATTTATAGCATATATATATATATATAGCCCCCTAATGGCTCTGCAAGACGAGGACGTCATATGATGTCCTCTCAGAACAACAGAGCTATTGTGCCGCCGTAAATTGACGGCGGCCGGTAGTAAAGTGGTTAAAGCCCAATTTTAATTACAACTCTTTATTTTATTGCCAATAGATATAAGAATTGTTAGAGCTACTGTTTTTTTTTTCTGTGGCCCTGTTGAGAAGATTCCCCTAATTTCCTGTGACAAAAGAAAATTATTGGGATTCCCTCCAGTGGGCATTCAGACTTTTGCACATAATAAAGTAGGGAAGGGTTAGAACTTCTGACAAAGATTTTATTGTTGTCCGTGTTTTCCCATCTTAATGACAACTGCTCCCCTTATTTTTTGTATAGATATCAGAGGGATAGGATGTAAGGAAAAATCTCCCAAACCGACGCCGCATACACACGGTCGTTTTTCGTCATGAAAAAAAAATGAAATTTTTCAGCATGTCCAAAAAACAAAGTTTTTCCAACTTCATCATTAAAAACGATGTTGCCCACACACCATCGTTTTTTAAAAATGATGAACAAAGCGCGGTGACGTACAACATGTACGACGGCACTCTGAAGGGGAAGTTCTATTCACCTTTGTGCTGCTTTAGCTGATTCCGTGTTAGTAAAAGACGATTCACGCTTTTTTGTCTGTTACAGCGTGATGAATGTGCTTACTCCATTATGAATGGTAGTTTTACCAGAACGAGCGCTCCCATCTCATAACTCGCTTCTGGGCATTTAAAACGTTGTTTTAGCCCACACACGATCATTTTTTACAACCCGAAAAACGACATTTTAAAAAATGACATTAAAAAATGCAGCATGTTCGAATTTTTTCTTTGTCGTTTTTCAGAAGCCGAAAAACAATGTGAAGCCCACACACAATGATTTTAAATGACGTTTTTAAAAACAACCGTGTGTACGCGGCATGAGTCACAGAAAATTAAATACTTACGTAAAGCTAAACTCCAGGAAACATAAAAATTCTCCCTTCTGCACCCACACTGTAAAGCCTCGTACACACGACCGAGTTTCTCAGCAAAAACCAGCAAGAAACTTGCTGGGAGATATTTTTTTGCCGAGGAAACCGGTCGTGTGTACATTTTCGTTGAGGAAACTGTCGAGAAATTGACGAGCCAAAAAGAGAGCAAGTTCTCTATTTCCTCGACGGGAATGGAGAAACTTGCCTTGTCGAGTTCCTCGACAGCCTAACAAGGAACTCGACGAGGAAAACGATGTGTTTCGCCCGTCGAGTTCCTCGGTCGTGTGTACGAGGCTTTAGGGTCACTGCTCGTTTAGGTCCAGGATATTTGGAAAAACAGATTTACTTACCCCAGTTCTCTGTTCTCGCAGGCTCCTCTGCTCTGCTAGACTAGTCCCTGCCACCTCTTCTTCCCCATGCATCGGCGGTCTAAGGTCATCTGAAATCATAAAGACTTATACAGGTTCTATAACCCTGCATTGGATGTAAGGACACTGGGAGACAGTCCACCGCCGGAGCATGGTGAAGTGCAGTTGACCGGAGAATTGGAGGATCAGGTAAATGAAAGTGTTTTTACTGTACCCAAAAATTAAATGCGCAGTCAACTTTTGCAGTGTGTGCACAGCCCCACTTCAAGGGAGATTTTTTTTTTTTTAGCTTTCAATAAAAGTTCTTATATCTGTATTCAAACTGTGTACTTTTCTGTCTGCCTGGAGACCATAGCTATACATTCCCTTTGAGTGTGTTCTATTCACTTTAAAATTCATTGAAAATCACCTACCACCTTTACACATTTCTGATGCTCTCATATCAAGATGCAGTAGTTTGGATCTTTCCTGCAAGGCCACATCGATGTCATGGTGATATTTAAGCTTTGCAGTCCCTGAATGATATAAGAAGCCAGCATGTGATTTAAATTGCCAGAAGCCACACAAGGCTGGAATTTTGGCTGGAAACCATTTGAAAACTGCATTACATTTACATTAACATTTCATTTAATTAAAGAACACTGATTGGAAATACTATTTCCTCTCATTTACTAGAGCCCTTCTTAGTCCTTCTTAGTACAGAAATAAAGATACAGGTAATATAGCCGAGGACGCATTTGGAATTAAGTTTGTAATTAATGCCTGAATGTAAAAATGACAAGTAGACTCTTTGTTTGATGTACAGTCTGCTCACAATACCTAATGCTAATAATGATAATGGACTTTTTATATTTTTATATCATTTTTATTTTTCATTTATAATTAATGTAACAAAGTTTTAATGTTTTTATCTAATATTTGTTCATTAAGAGTCTCTTTCTTGGAGTCTGCCTTTCTCTCTGACTCCTTGTAAACGGTACTAATATCAGTGAAGCCTCGTACACACGACCGAGGAACTCGACGGGCAAAACACATCGTTTTCCTCGTCAAGTTCCTTGTTAGGCTGTCGAGAAACTCGACAAGCCAATTTTCTCCATTCCTGTCAAGGAAATAGAGAACTTGCTCTCTTTTTGGCTCGTCAAAATTTCTCGACAGTTTCCTCGACGAAAATGTACACACGACCGGTTTCCTCGGCAAAAAAATGTCTCCCAGCAAGTTTCTTACTGTTTTTTGTCGAGAAACTTGGTCGTGTGTACGAGGCCTTAGAGAGTTACATCATTTTCCTCTGTATGAAATAAATATATTTAATTGGTTGTATGTTTCAGTTTATATATATAATATGCCCTTGTTGATATAATATACACACAGATGGAGTGGACACTATCGAACCTTTGTTGCTGAGTCAGATTTGTTGTTGGAGGGAGAGACGGCGCAAACGTTGGGGTGTAGTGAAAACCCCAAAAACTTAATTAAAAACAATAGTATTATACTCACAAGGGTAAACATGAATGACACATGGGGGGATATTTACTAAAACTGGAACACTCCCAGAATGTGGTGCAGCTGTGCATGACAGCCAATCAGCATCTAACTTCAGCTTGTTCAATTAAAGTGGTTGTAAAGTAAGAAGATTTTTATCTTGATGTATTCTATGCATAATGCCGCATACACACGGTTGGAATTTCCGACAGCAAATGTTCGATGTGAGCTTGTTGTCGGAAAATCTGCCCGTGTGTAAGCTCCATCGGACATTTGCTGACAAAAATTTGAAAACTGTTTCTCAAATTGTCCGACAACAAAAGTTCTTGTCGGAAATTCCGATCGTCTGTATGCAATTCCGACGCACAAAAATTATACACATGCTCAGAATCATTGAACTTAATTTTTCTTGGCTCGTCGTAGTGTTGTACGTCAGCGCATTCTTGACGTTCAGAATTTTCGACAACATTTGTGTGACTGTTGCCGCGTACACACGATCGGTCAATCCGATGAGAATGGTCTGATGGAACGTTTTCATCAGACCAAACCGATCGTGTGTGGGCCCCATCGGTTATTTATCCATCGGTTAAATTTTTTTTTTAAATTAACCGATCCTTTGTAGGCACGTCCATCGGTTAAAAATCCATGCATGCTCAGAATCAAGTCGACGCATGCTTGGAAGCATTGAACTTCATTTTTTTCAGCACGTCGTTGTGTTTTACGTCACCACGTTCTGACATGAGCCAACAATCCGTCGGAAAAAAATCTACGGTTTTGTTATCGGAATTTCTGATCGTGTGTACTAAGATAAAAAGCTTTCTGTGTGCAACAGCCCCCCTCAACCCCCGTAATACTTACCTGATCCCCATCTTGATCCAGCAATGTTGTCCAGCACTCTCCCTCTTCATTGGCAGAGAGCCAACTTGTCTAAATGCACAGTCCATATTTCCCTCGCACATGTTCCTGGAATGAGCTCTGAAGGTATTGGGTGCTGATAGATATTTGCCAGCACACCAAGAATCATCAATTTTGGTCCAAAGGGTTTTTATTCAAAGAATAGTCCCATCACAAAACGGTGTAGTGCAATGCCTCACAAAGGGGTCCTGCGTGGCTCCGAAACTTTGCACTACATCGTTATGTGATGTGAATATGCTTTGAATAAAAACCGTTTGGCCGAAATTAATGATCCTTGATGTGCTGGCGAATATCTACATATGCTGTGTCTGAATAGGTGCCCCATAGCAAGCTGCTTGCTGTTGGGTCACTCAATGGGGGGGGGAGTGGCCTGGAGTGTCGAAGAGAAAACCAAGAAGAGGAGGATCTGGGCTGCTCTGTGCAAAACCACTACACAGAGCACGTAAGTATAACATGTTTTTTTTTTTTTTTAAAAAGAGACTTTATTATAACTTTAAGCCTTGGGAATAAAACCTGGAAGCTGATTGGTTTCTCTGCAGAGCTGCGCCAAATGTTGTACTCCCCAGTTTTAGTAAATCCCCCCATGTAGTCAAAACAGGGAAGAGAGCCTGCTGCATCAAGCCATGTCCCACAGTTAAGGTTCGTACACACGGTCGGACATCCAACAAAATTTCCCTTGGATTTTTGTCTTAATTGATTTGTCCGATCACACCCATAGCATACACACGCTCGGACTTTTCTGCAAACTTTTCTAACACTTTCCCAACATCACATGGTTTTACTTGCTCTTTACCGCCACCCTTTGGTTAACTTCTGCTATTGTTGGTTGAGTTTAACATTGGTTCTGAGCATGCGCATTTGTACTTTGTCCAAAAGTCCGATGGTTTGCTGTACACACGGTCGGACAAGGCACCATCGGACTTTTGTTGCCAGAAAGTTGGTCCGTTCGCAGACCCAACTTTTTGTCTGATGAAAGCCAAAAAAGTTGGTCCGATGGAATGTACACACGGTCGGACAAATACGAAAAGTGCCGGATTTTGAAGTTGGTTGGGCAAAAGTCCGACCGTGTGTACGGGGCTTTAGAATGGATGGATAGTTGGAGCTGCACAGGCTTCCTGGCTTCCTCAGTCCTGCTCTGCTTCCTCACTCTCGATGATAAATAATTTGCCCCTGCAGTAAACTGTGTCAATGGACGTGTTTCGACAATCCCCAAGTTCAGTATGCATTTCCACATGCTTTGTTAATATGTTTGCAATGCATTTGTAATGTGTTCCAGTACGTTCTTTTTCCTTTTTTTATTTAAAACATTAGAGCGCTAATGATCCCCCTCATGTTTATGTGCCTCCCGGTGCATTTACACTCATTCTATTGCAAAAAATGTCTATAGTCGGCAACATTAATCATTGTGTTCTGCCGGCAGGGAAGGATCCCTGCTGACAGAATACAATAGTATTGTGGAAGGGATTCTGACTGTCAAGTTCCTCGACCTCAAACTCGTTCATCCATGTCTATATGGACCTTGGATTGTGCACTGGTGCACAGTCATGTTGGAACAGGAAGGGGCCAAGCCCAACCCCTAAAATGCAACCCCACACCATAATGCCCCCTCCACCAAATGATTTGGACAGGAATACAAAGCAAGGCCCATAAAGACATGGATGAGCGAGCTTGGGGTAGAGGAACTTAACTGGCCTGCACAGAGTCCTGACCTCAACCCAATAGAACACCTTTGGGATGAATTAGAGTGGAGACTGCGAGCCAGGCCTTTTTGTCCAACATCAATGTCTGACCTCCCAATTGCGCTTCTGGAAGAATGGTCATACATTCCCACATATTCCTAAACCTTGTGGACAGCCTTCCCAGAAGAGATGAAGCTGTAATGGCTGCAAAGGGTGGGCCAACTCAATATTGAACCCTATAGACTGAGGCCTCGTACACATGACCAAGGAACTCGTCATAAATGAAACATCGTTTTCCTTGATGAGTTCCTTGTCAGGCTTGTGGAGAAACTTGACAAGCTTTCTTTGCTTACACACTGTCAAGACCAAATCTCCTCGTTCTCAAACTCGGTGACGTACAACACATACAACGGCAGGGGAAGTTCGATTCCACTGGCACAACCCTTGGGGCTGCTTTTGCTAATCTCATGTTACTGCGTGTTAAGTAAAAGTTTGGTAAGAGACGATTTGCACTTTTCAGACTGTTACAGCGTGATGAATGTGTTATCTCCATTACAAACGCTACTTTTACCGAAGGTGCGCTCCCGTCTCATACTTTATTCTCAGCATGCACGGGTTTCTTGGCATACACACAAATGTGTTTCTTGTCAAAAACCAGCCCGGCGAGGAACAGGACGAGGAAATTGAGACTCCCGTCGAGGAAAAAGAGAACTTGTTCTCTTTTTTCTCGTCAAGTTCCTCGACAGTTTCCTCGATGAAAAACATACACATGACTGTTTTCCTCTGCAAAAAAGCTCTGCCACCAAGTTTCTTGATGGATTCTGTCGAGGAAAACGGTTGTGTGTACGAGGCCTAAGACTAGGATGCTATTAACGTTCATATAAATCAGTGGTTCTCAACCCCTGTCCTCAGGGCCCACTAATAGGCCAGGTTTACAAGATAACTGAAATACATCACAGGTGATATAATTTGCTGCTCAGTGATTGCAGTATTCTAGACTGCATCTCCCCAAGGTAATACATAAGCCGCATACACACAATCAGTTTTCTCGTCGGGAAAACTGTCATGTTTTCTCTTTAATGTACGCGGCATTAAAATCTAGCCTGTTAGTGAGTCCTGAGTTCACACAAATAGAGCTTTCTTTTGGTGGTATTTAACCACTTAAGGACCGCCTAACGCCGATATACGTAGGCAGAATGGCACGGCTGGGCACATCAACGTATATGTACGTTGATTTTTAAGCCCAGCCATGGGACCGCGACCCGGTCCGTCGCTTTGGGACCACGGGACCTGGGGACCCGATCGCCGCTGGAGTCCCGCGATTGGTCCCCGAAGCTGAAGAACGGGGAGAGCCGTGTGTAAACACGGCTTCCCCGTTCTTCACTGTGGCGGTGTCATCGATCGTGTGATCTCTTTTATAGGGAAACACAATCGATGATGTCACGCCTACAGCCACACCCCCCCCTACAGTTGTAAACACACATTTGGTGACACATAACCCCTTCAGCGCCCCCTGTGGTTAACTCCCAAACTGCAACTGTCATTTCCACAGTAAACAATGCATTTTAAATGCATTTTTTGCTGTGAAAATGACAATGGTCCCAAAAATGTGTCAAAATTGTCCGAAGTGTCCGCCATAATGTCGCAGTCACAAAAAAAATCGCTGATCGCCGCAATTAGTAGAAAAAAAAAATTATTTATAAAAATTAAATAAAACTATCCCCTATTTTGTAAACACAATAATTTTTCAGCAAACCAACCGATAAACGCTTATTGCGATTTTTTTTACCAAAAATAGGTAGAAGAATACGTATCGGCCTAAACTGAGGAAAACATTTTTTTTATATATATATTTTTGGGATATTTATTATAGCAAAAAGTAAAAAATATTGCATTTTTTTCAAAATTGTCGCTCTATTTTTGTTTATAGCGCCAAAAAAAAAACGCAGATGTGATCAAATACCACAAAAGAAAGCTCTATTTGTGGGGAAAAAAAGGACGCCAATTTTGTTTGGGAGCCACGTTGCACGACCGCGCAATTGTCTGTTAAAGCAACGCAGTGCCGAATCGCAAAACCTGGCCTGGTCCTTTAGCTGCATTTTGGTCCGGGTCTTAAGTGGTTAATAGACATGTGCACACTGAAATATTTTGTTTCGGAATTTAGTTTTCGTCCAAAAAATAAATTTATTTAGTTACTCCTGAAATTCATTTTTATCTATTTAGTTTTTCGTTGGAAATTGCATTCGTCCGAAAATCTGAACTAATTAAGGTTGAATCTGTCATTGAAGGCTTATGGTGTCTGTCTGTCGGAGCAGCGAAACTGTACGACATTGCAATCATACTATTCCGGTCGATTGTTCCGCCTACAAGCTATAGAAGAATTCTAATGTTGTATGACTAAATAAAAATATAATTATTACAATTATTATTACTAGTCAACCAACATTAGAATTATTCTATAGCCTATGGGCCGACCATTTGACCGGAAATGTATGATTGCAACGTCGTACAGTTTAGCTGCTCCGTCGAATCTTCTTCGAACTATCAACAGACACCACAAGCCTTCAATGACAGATTTGACGTTTGTATGATTTTCGATGCTTTGTCGAATCTTCGTCGTTCATGTTGAAATGTCAAGTTAGTTCTAGCTATTTTACTGCTCCTCCTCTTTGGTTACAATCAGCCAATAACATTCATCATCATCATTATTTTTATTTTACTTCCCCCACCCAATTCCAGCAGTGATCTTTTCTCTCTATAATGTTGAATCTTTTTCTCTCTATAATGTCAAATCTTCTCTCTATAATGTCGAATCTTTTCTCTCTATAATGTCAAATCTTTTCTCTCTATGTAGAATAATCTTGGACTAATAGAGTTAAGGTTAGGCACATTTGACCAACGAAAATGAAAATAAAGCATTTGTTTATGTCGGATCTTTCGGTTTTCGTATTCTGTGCATTCGTTTTCGTTTGTTAAAAAAAAACGAAAATACCTGAAATTCGTACAAAAATGCATTCGGACGAAAACTAATGCACATGTCTAGTATTTAATCACTTCTGGGTTTTTGTTTCCCCCCCCCCAAAAAAAAGACAGAAGATTTGAAAAAAAATATGTTTTCCTTAGTTTCTATCAGTAAATTTTGCAAATAAGTAATTTTTCTTCTTCACTGATGGGTGCTGATGAGGCGGCATTGATGAGCTGCACTGATGAGGTGGCACTGATGAGGCAGCACTTATGGGCACTGATTAGGTGGCACTGATGAGGAGGCACTAATATGCCACACTTATAGGCACTGATAGGTGCCACCGATAAGTGCCACTAATGAGCATTGATAGGCGGCACTGATGGTCGGCACTGAAGAGCACCTGATAGGCGTCACTGGTGGGCACAGATAGGTGGCACTGGTGGGCACAGATAGGCGGCACTGATGGGCATCAGTGATGGTCACTGATTGCTGGCACTTAAATGTAATCACACTCTCTGAAGGTGGGCGAGGAGCGCCGATTACCGTCATCTCCGTGTTTACATGTGGCCAGCTGTGATTGGACAACGCCGATCATAGTAAAAGAGCAGCGGCTTGGATATTTGGTACAGTCGCCATATTGGCAGTCCTGTCCATATAGGATTGCTGTACGAATCATTACTAGCAGAATGTAGCAAACTGTTAACTGATGTTAAATTCTTTACATGGTTAGGATATTGATTCCAAAGTATAAAGTCCTGTGTTACATAGCAGCAATAAAATTGCATTGAACATAGGCTGGATAACTGGAAATATTTTAATAACACACATTTGTAGCAATCCTATGGGTCTTGTTTCAAAATTAAACAATAAAAAACTAATCATATGCCGGAAACCTTCAGGGACAAGCTGAACTGTTGATCATGAGTTACAGATATAGAAAATAAAGAATTGATGTTTTAATAAAAATATACCGACTATCAATATACATTGATGTTTTCATGTAAACCAATGTGCCAAATGATGTACTCATTTATGACTCCATGATCTGAAAGTGAGGCATGTGCTTTCTTTCTGAGCGGACTAGTACAACAGTGGTTTAGATTGACTTGATCTTTTTTTTAAAGCATTCCACAGCATACTGTAATAAAACCTGCTTTTAAAGGGGTTGTAAAGGCTTGTTTTTTTATTTTCTGAATAGGTTCCTTTAGGCTAGTGCCTTGTTGGTTCACTTACCTTTTCCTTTGATTTCCCATCTAAATGCTTTTTTGTTTTTTTTTGTCTGAATTTCTCACTTCCTGTTACTCCTCAGTAAGCTGTTTAGTAACCTGTTCTGGCTGACTAACCCCCGTGGATGATGGGGGCAAGCTTACGGAGGAGAAACACGAAGTGAGCAATTCAGACAAATCATTTTTTTTAGAAGGGAATTTGAAAGAAAAGGTAAGTGAACCAACAATGCACTAGCTTAAAGGAACCTATTTAGAAAATGAATGGGCACTGATAGGTATGGATGGGCACTGTGACACTGATGGGTGGCATTTCTGGGCATCACTTGTTTGATCTGGACCATAATGTTGCCAGTCAGTGCCATTTGTGGGCACTGATTGGCATCTATTTTGCATATTTTTTCATATGTGGTTGGCCATGGGGTACATACCTGGCCATCCACATGTTGGGGTCTTCCCTGGTGATCCTGGCGGCTTCCCTGGTGGTCCAGTGTGGGCATCCGTGGGAGCCGTGCGCTGATAAACAATCAGCGCAGACCCCCCCTCCCTGTCAGGAGAGCCACCTTGATGTTATGTGATGCCTTTCTCGCAATTAATAGGGTTCGAGTATCCCTCTTTATTTTTTCTTGTGATCTTTTTTTTTTTTCCATGTGCAATGTAACTATCTAATTGTTGAACTTATATGTTGTATTGAATAATAATAAAACCCTTTGTAAAAGAAAAAAAAAATATCAGTCTCTTTTACTTGGTTCCCATTAACCTCCAAATGGTATTTACCAGTGAAACAGAAGGGGGGTCACCGGTTCAGGTCAGATTTCAGCCCGGTATTTTGGCTGAATTTGGACCTGAAACTGACCAAAAGAAGCACAGGACTCCGGTGCAATTCCACTGGAACCGCTTCGGAGATGTGTGAACTGGCTCCATAGAGAGATGGTCACAATCTCCTGACATGTGTATTGGATGCGGGGAAACCTACATATAATTTGCAATAGTGTGAACCCAGCCTTAGGATTATGTTCTTCTGCAAGCAGCATATTTATTTATTTATAGTTTTTCAACACTATCACTATAAAAAACACCATCAAAATCAAAGCAAATAAATCTTTATATTTAGTAAAATTTGGAAAATGGAGGTCTGAAGACTGAGATAAACCTTTTATTTTTTATTTATTCTTGCTTTAACAATATAAAGTAATGAACATGGGGAATAAAGATATATATTATCTCCCAATAAAAATCCTAAGCAAGAATGATCACCTATAAAGTCCAACACACACATTACAATCTGATTGTAGAGTATTCTTTAGCTCTACCATTCACTATGTAGTACAAGGACATGCCTGATTGGATACAGATTGATTGGAAATGAGGTAGATCCTCATATGACATGACATTTTTGATTGTACAGTCAGATTGCAATCTGTTTGGTGACTCTAAAAGCAGTTGCTTTAAATCCCATTATTGATATTTGTAGACTTTTTTTGCAGTTGTAATAAAGTAAAGGTTATTGACTTTAAGCAACTAATAAAGTTCTGGTAGAACTCCCTAATTTGCCACATATGATGAAGACTAGATTAAAGAAAGGGTTGTCAAACTGAATAACTCATTCACATTTAAAAGTGACAGCCAGCGTTACATGCTGTATGATTGATTAAAAATCATGGGCACTGCTACAAACTAAATGCAACTAAGACTTATCCGTACATGTATCATATTATTATAATTATTTGATTTTGAATGAATAAAGATTTTTATTTAAGAATGAGATTATGTCAAGCTGATTTTGCATCATTAAGTTAAAGCGGAAGTAAACCCATCCATAACATGCCGGAAATGTGACATTCTCATTGGTTGTCCTGTCAACCAAACTGTCAAACCATTCAATTTTATTTTACACTGGCCAGGGTAGAGGTACGATTGGTGTCATAACTGATTACATGTGCAGCTTTGTGGCAGTTGTAGATTAAACAGGGGCAAAGATGGCAGCTTCCTTGGCTGAAAGCGATATGGGGGTTTACTTACACGTTAATGTAAACAAAACCATTTAGAACAGTGGTTCTCTTTCCACTGCCTTCTTCCTCCTGGCCCACCCATTGGCAGAATTCTCAGCTGTGAGGAATGACAGCTGAAATGAATGAAACACCCGAGGTCCTGCAGTTCATTGATAATATTTTGTAAGCACAACCTGTAATCAATAAGACACTTTAAAGCTCCAGCCAATCGGCAAAGTTCTGACATTGTCACATGACAGCATCATATCTTACTTGGGTTTTACTGATTGGTTGTAGTTTTAGGCCGGGTTCGCACTTGTCCGACAAACGCTCTGACATTGGGAGCTCATGTCGCATGACGTGTGAAAATCAATGTTTCCCTATGGGAGCCATCTTAATTGGTCCGACACAAGTTGGTCCGACTTTAAAAAAGCTCCCTGCACTACTTTGGTCCAACTTTGATCCTACTTCAGCCCATTGAATATCATTGAAGTCGGATCATAGGGTCCTTGTCCTTGCCATCCGACGTTTGACATCCGACATGGTGATTATAGCAGCAGTATAAGAAATTTATCTCACACTGGGATTGTTTTGATTGGTCAAAGGACACGTCAGACTATCACAAAGTTGTAACAAAGTAGTATCCTGAGATAATTAGATAAGTGCATCATGTCACAGAGTGGCACTGTGGATACATCTAGATAAAGTAGTATACTGTTCATTCAAGTTGGATGGATGTGGGACCGATGTAGGACTGATGTCGCAGAGCAAGGTAGGATGAAAGTCCTATGACTGTTGTGTAGTATCAGTGTGAACCCAGCCTTAGGACATCACATTGTGCTTACACATTACATTGAACTGCTAGACAGCAGCTGTTTCATTCATTTAAACACAGACTTAAATTAATTAAACTGGTCGCATCTTTAAAGGTCCTGTTGAGGACCCTTCCCTCCCATGGTGAGATCCTCCCCCCAGTCCCGCTCTATGGTCCCTGTATCTGCCTAGGCCAGCCTACAGCAGATCTCTCCCCCACTCTGCACCACCGTGTGAGCAAAATAGCTGTAGGTTGCAGTACTGGAACCAAATTATATGAGCTGCAAAAGCAGGTATACAGGTATCCATAGCACATCACATATCCAACACTTCCAAACCCTTTCATTCAAGTACACTACATCACCTCACTATTGCTATGTAGCCAGCATCCCCATTTCCTTACTTTTGTTTGTCACATCCAATCTATATTTCCGCTGACCTACATGGTGGCGATCGCCTGTTCTGAGCCCTGGTATAGCCGCCTCATAGGTCTGGCACTTAAAAATCATCTCAGCTTTCTCTCCTCTTCTTCACCGCTGAGTGGATGGGCTACGCGGGTTTTGATTGGTCAACACAGCCAATGTGACGCCGCAGACCAGTTAGAATGCTCTTAATTGTACCTCCTGACGGGGTACATTTAGGAGATTAAGCCCCATGCATTTATAAACCCCATAGCAGTGAGGCGGCTATATCGGGGGTCAGAACAGGTGATCGTCACCATGCAGGACAGCGGGACAGGGGGGTGAGGTGGGGATCCTGTGTAAGTTCACCTTACAGATTTTTCTTTTAAAGTAACTTACACTTCAAATATACATACATTTTAAATATGATGCGGCAGTGGCCATTATTAGAATGCTGTTCTTGGCCTGTAAGTTAATAGCCCCTTGTTGGGTTTCACCAAATCCTCCTACCCTCAGGACCGGGTCCAGGAAATGGACCAACATGTATTGTTTAAGAAATAAACCTATGCTTAATATGATTCCCGGTAGTTTGAAAAAAATTGAGAAAAAATGGATAGATGCCCCATGATCCAATCTAAGCTACCAATAAGGAGCAGGGAACGTTTTCTTTTTTATCGCCTTTTCCCTCCTTCCCTGGACAGGGAAATTTATAGGAAAATGTCTTTCTATTAAACATTCAGAGCTAGATTCAGGTAGCTCAGCGCATAGTTTTGCCGGCGTATCGAATATACGCTACGCCGACGGCGCGCAGAGAGCCCAGAGCAGTATTCACAAAGCACTCGCCCCGTGCGTTGCGGCGGCGTAGCGTAATGTGGTCGGCGTAAGCCCGCCTAATTCAAAGTAGGCAGGTAGTGGGCGTGCTACATTTAAATTAATCGTGACCCCATGTAAATGAAGGGCCGATCAAACGGCGCCTGCGCGCATGCTCAGAATCGCGTTGCATATACTCCCTAAGATACGTTGGCTCAATGCTTTCGACGTGAACGTCACCTACGCCCAGCCCCATTCACGTACGACTTACGTAAACGACGTAAAATTTGACGGCTGTTCCGACATCCATACCTTTGCATGGATTGCGCCACCTATAGCAGGGATAACTTTACGACGGACGTATGCCTTACGTAAATGGCGTAGATTACAGCGACGGGCTCAAGTACGTTCGTGAATAGGCGTATCTAGGTCATTTACATATTCGGCGCGCAAATCAACGGAAGCGCCCCTAGCGGCCAGCGTAAATATGCACCCAAGATCCGACGGCGTAGGAGACTCACGTCGGTCGGTTGAGGCCAGAATTCAGGTGTATCTAGTATAGAGAATAGGGCGCATGGATACGACGGCGCATCTGTTCACTTACGCTGCGTATCTGTAGATACGCCAGCGTAAATGTTCTGTGAATCCAGCTCTATGTTGGCAATATGGTGTAGCGGATGCTCTGAAATATCTTTTTCTTCTTTTGAATACTTGTGGAAGGCTAAATGATTAATCTAAATGTACTGTTGACATTGTTTTATTTGTTAAATTGACTCTTTGTTTTAAATGTATGTTTTGTTCTTTTTTCTATATTTGTTATAAAAATGTAAAAGAAAATATCTGATAAAAATAAATAAAAAAAAGTTACAACAGGTAGTAATATACTAATTTAGGACAAATATTCATCCTTTCTGTATAAATCACTGACCATTTTACTGCCCTAGTGAAAAACTACTTTTAGTAATTGTTCACACTCATGTCACAATGCCCCACTGCTTGTTAATTCAGAGTGGGTGGAGATCTTCTTGGAGAACATGGATTGTATTGTTAAAGCCTGTTAAAAGTACAGATGTCGACAATTAATAGGTCACTGATTGTATGGGCCGTCTTCTATTCTTTTTGAAGAATAACTGCCCCTCTAAACCCTCTTCCTTTCAAATACATGAATAGGCAACAACATTACATTTGCTTTTGATGGCTTTTCATTGAGTTTCAGTTGTGCACAGTTTATGAGGCTCTTCCCCTAATTTACCAAGCTTATAGGTTCTATAAGTACTTTTATTGTTTTAGATCTAATGTGTTTTTATTTTTCATAACAGTAATGGCAATTAGATTGAAAGTAGGATCCCTATTCTGTTTCTACGCTTGACAGCTGTTAGGTGTCTGTAAAAACGACATCTAGACAGCTAACGTCAACATACCACCTTTTATCTCCTAATTTTGTTTACAATAACTTTTGTTCTACCTTTTTACTCTTAAAATTCTGAATACTAATGTATAAAAAAATATTGTAAAAAGGGAGTTGGACGAGGGCTTTGTGTGAAGTCTAAAAAATGATATGCCATTTTTTTTATGTTTTCAATACTTTGTTAATCAATAAACCAAAAGTCTCTTTGATCGGTGCATTCTTTATGCACACTGGGCTGATTAACGTGCAGCTTTCAGGTTGTATAGTAACAGATGGCCATCTGCTATCCACAGTCAGCCTTTACATACTGCTAAAATAAGCAAACACCTATATAGTACGTCTGGGTTTACCGTTGCTTTGTTTCAGTCAGTGTATGGTTAATGCTATCCATTTGACAGATGTTGACGATTATAAATTCTTTTAAAAAAAGGGTGCTTGTTCTATTTTCTGTGCTGACAATATTGTAGATGAAAACATATCATTGTTCTGTAATGAGTATATATTTTTAGGGCTCTTGTTTAGAAAATATTTGAAGGTTACATTTTATTGTGTGGATAAGCAGAGTGGTGCCTAATTACGTTAGAAAAAAATGTGTAAGAGCTTAAAAGCTGTCAGAGAGAGAAAAATCGTACTGTATGGCCATTAACAAATTGTTGAATCTGTGTACATGTTTTAAGGCATGGTCTACCTTAAACTGATATATTTTGCTTGGATATATTTGGGGTGAAATAAATGCTTTTCTTTATGATCTATCAATGAGTTTATAGTCAAAAGCACCTCCGTTGCTAGATCTGAGCACTTTCTGTGACCATTATTCGGGGGTTGAGGTCTCCCTGTTGGATTTTTTTTTAGACTATCTAAGATGCAGTAGGCAAATGGGAACACCCAAAATTAGGTAGAAACACGCAACTCCAAAATTAAAACTGAGTTAGGCCTCGTACACACGACCATTTTTCTCGACAAAATCCATCAAGAAAAATGCTGGCAGAGCTTTTTTGCAGAGGAAAACGGTCGTGTGTATGTTTTTCGTTGAGAAAACTGACGTGGATCTCGACGAGAAAAAAAGAGAACATGTTCTCTGTTTTCTCGTTGGGAGTCTCAATTTCCTCGTCATGTTTCTCGTCGGGCTGGTTTACGATGAGAAACACGTTTGTGTGTATGCTTAGAAACCCGTGCATTCTCAGAATAAAGTATGAGACGGGAGAGCGCCTTCGGTAAAAATATCATTCGTAATGGAGATAGCACATTCGTCATGCTGTAACAGACTGAAAAGCGCGAATCGTATCTCACCAAACTTTTACTTAAAGTGGAGGTTCACCATAAAAACGATTTTTTTTAACACTAGAGGCAGCATAGTAAGGGCATATACTTTTGGCAAGTTTTTTTTTTTTCTCCGTACTTGCCTTTATATTCTGATTTGGTCCAGGGCTTCCGCGTTCTGATGACTCCGGGACTGGGCGTTCCTATCCCTGCCTCAGGCTCCCGATGCTTCCGGGACTGGGCGTTCCTATCCTTTTGTTGGATGATTGATGGCTTGTGAAACAGGTGACCTGTCGCACAACGCGCGTCACCAGATTTCCGGAAATACCCGAGCTAAGAGTCGGCACTATACAGCGCCTGCACCCGCCGTGTAGAGCTGACTGCGCAGGCGCCGTATAGTCCCGACTCGCAGCTCGGCTATTTCCTGACATCTGGTGACACGCGTTGTGCGACAGGTCACCTGTTTCACAAGCCGTCAATCATCCAACGAAAGGATAGGAATGCCCAGTCCTGCAGTCATTGGAACCCGGAAGCCCTGGAGAAAAACAGATTATAAAGTTATGTACAGAGCAAAAAAAATAAAAAATACGCCAAATTTAAATGCCCTTACTATGCTGGATCTAATGTGTGTACAATTAATATTTTTTTTTGGGTGAACCCCCGCTTTAACACGCAGTAACATGAAATTAGCAAAAGCAGCCCCAAGAGTGGCGCCAGTGGAATCTAACTTCCCCTTTATAGTGCCGTCGTACGTGTTGTACGTCACCGCGTTTGAGAACGATGAGATTTTGTCTTGACGGTGTTTATGCAAAGAAAGCTTGACAAGATTCTCGACAAGCCTGGCAAGAAACTTGTCGAGGAAAACGACGTTTCATTTACGACAAGATTCTCGGTCGTGTGTACGCAGAGCTAGAACCCATGAAAATAGATCTTACCATTGGAATTTTCAAGAGATGTAAGATGGCAAGGGGTGGGCATGACCCCCCAGACTCCATCCGTAACTGAGATGTCATGTTTGGGTAGATTATCTTTTTAAAATGTCTATAAGAAGCGTGCGACCACTCTGTTTTAAGGTATCCTGGTTTGTTAGAATACCCACAATATATTATTTTAAAGGAAATTTGTTGCAACCAGAGATGACCAAGTTAAAGGATTATTATCTTGAGTGGGATCCATTTCTGATGGCTATTTAGTAAACTGTCAAAAAGTGATTCAAAACACTGCTTACAAGCTCATTAAATGCAGAGTGGCAGTGGGCAAACATTACCAAGGAAGCTCAAGGGAGAGACCCCTCCTTGGGGAACCTCTAGTTACCTGACAGGATCCATTAGAGACAACACCTAGTAACCACTCCTTTATTAGCCCAATGCTGTCACAGAGGAATGGGAGCCTCAACAACTAACGCTAAATGTGGAATTTCCAATGGATCCTCCTGGGTGACTGGAATATTAGAACCACAAAGTAATCCATATACAAAAATCAACACATATGTATTTATAGATAGACATGGGTTCACTGTTAAAAAAAAAAAAAAAAAGGATAAAGTTATGGTTAATCTGCTTTATGAATTGTGTTCATTTAGATTCAAGTAGCGTTTAACCAAGCTCTGCTGCAAATAAAATGTTGTCTTAGGTGAAGCAAAACATTGAATTCAAATGATGGCATTTCTCTTAAGAAAATCTCTGCATTTGTGTGACTCTACCATACAGTCAAATTTTTCTCACAACACACGTTTGCATTTTTCTCTGCAATACTCTTCATCTTGCATTCTCAGAGGATTTGCTATACAAGGGATTTCCCCCAGGCAGAGGGTTGGTGAGTCATAGTACGATCTAAAATGATAATATCTGGGGCAAGGCCACTTTTAATTTTAATATTAGATAATGTACATGTAAAAGCAAAAAAAAAAAGTGAAGGCAAAACGTACATTTTGGTACCAATTAAACTATTAGAAACATAGAAAAGTGACGGCAGAAAAAAGACTGAGTAGTCCATAGAGTCTGCCCATTATTTTAGTGTTACATTAGTGTTTTAATGTTACTATAGTGTTGTATTAGTGTTACAGTTTGCATTACAACAAAACAGAGTTAATCACCAGATTTTGTATGTTACACATGTTATTTGTTGATACTAAATCAAAATTTCAAGCTACTCCCTAAACATATTTATAAAAGGGGTTGTAAGGGTTTGTGTTTTTCCACCTTAAGGCATCCTATGCCTTAAGGTGAAAAAACGCCTTGTCGCCACAGGCTCCCCAGCCCCCCCCCCATTTTACTTACCTGAGCCTGTTCACCTGCTGTGCACATCCCCCAGCGTCCTCTTCTCCAGAGTCTGGCCGTTGATTGGATAGATTGAACGCAGCCTGTATGACAGGGAGCACGCCCGCAAGCTAACCTCCTCGGGATAGAGCTTCCCAGAGGGGGGTTAGCTATTGCAGGGAGGAGCCTAGACAGCTGCTGAGGGACCTCAGAACAGCAGGATTGGGGCCACTATTTGCAAAACGAACTGCACAGTACATTTAAAAAAAAAAAAAAAAAAAACTTTTTACAACCCCTTTAATCATGGTTACTACCAGGTGCAAATGAGTATTTATAACTATATGAGCAAAATTTTTTGCATATGCCCATTATTTTGACATCTGTGCCAGGGTGGCCACAGTGAAGTATTTATATGTACCATAAATGAAATAAGATATCACAGCATGTCAACAACTGATTACAAGTAGTATAAAGTTTTCTAAAGCTATATATTTTATGTCCAAGATATGTGTACTTGTATTTCTTTGTTCATCTTTTTGCATGGTTGTTGGATATGTTCTTTTTAACCACTTCAATACTGGCTCATAGACATATGACGTCCACAGAGGGGATCTCCCATCCCGGGTGAACGTCATATGACGTCCTGGGCTTTGCGGGTGGATATCTGAATGATGCCTGCAGCTGGAGTCATCATTCAGATATCCTTCTCTTCTGCCAGCGATTCTGTGCAACATAAGAACAATCATAGCGGCGGTTCAGCCGTTTGATCGTTCTTATAGGCGGCGGGAATGGAAACATCCGCCCTCCCGCCGCCATCCGGTGCTTCTCCGGGCTCTCCCGTGCCATCGGGGGCCCGGAGAAAGAATCGTCCGGCGCTGGCAGGAAGCATAAAGATGACTGGTGACCAGATGGTCACCAGTCATCTCTATGACCATCGGAGGACGCGGGCGTGATGTGATGACGTCACGCCCGGGTCCCCGTTAGTAAACAAAGCCGCAATTGCGGTTACTAAGCAACAGTAATCATGAGATCGGTGAATTTTTTTTCACCGATCTCATGCTTTCCAGCCTGGAGGAGAGATGCAGGGTCTTATTGACCCCGCATCTCTCCATAAAAAGGACCTGTCACGCACATTCCTATTACAAGGGATGTTTACATTCCTTGTAATAGGAATAAAAGTGATAATAAAAAAAATAAAAAAAAGTGTAAAAAAAATAAATTAATATGTAAAATAAAAATTAAAACGCCCCTGTCCCCAGTAGCTCACGCGCAGAAGCGAGCACACACGCAAATCCCGCCGACATATGTAAACGCTGTTTAAACCACATATGTGAGGTATCGCCACGTGCGTTAGAGTGCTAGCAACAATTCTAGATCTCCTCTGTAAATCTAAACTGGTAATCTATAAAAAAATTCAAAGCGTTGCCTATGGAGATTTTTAAGTACCGAAGTTTGGCGCCAATCCATGAGTGTGAGCAATTTTAAAGCGTGACATATTAGGTATCTATTTACTCAGTATAACATAATCTTTCATATTTTACAAAAAAAATGGGCTAACTTTACTGTTTTGTTATTTTTTTAATTCATGAAACAATTTTTTTTTTAAAAAAAGGCTTTTTAAAAATTATTGCGTAAATACTGTGCAAGATAAAATGTTGCAATGACCGACGTTTTATTCCCTAGGGTGTCTGCTAAAAAAACTTATATAATGTTTGGGGGTTCTGCGTAATTTTCTAGGAAAAAAAAGATGATTTGTACATGTAGGAGAGAAGTGCCAGAATAGGCCCGGTATGGAGGTGTGTATAAAAGCCCGGTATTGAAGTGGTTAATTTCATTCTCTTATGTGTTTTGAAAGACTATGCAATAGAATGCAATGTGGTTTATAAGGAATGTATAATGCACATCATATAATCATTAAAATTATAAATATTCACCTAAATGTGAACAAATTTAATTTGCGTAAAAGGTTATATTTCAAGAAATGGGGATGACTCTATATAAAGTGATGTGTCTTTCTGGTTCTGTAGTACTTGTGCAGCCTATTTAGAGGTGGAAAACAAGAACTTTTAATACTACACAGTAAAAATACAGAATATGAGCTCTCATTTCCAAAGGAATGTATTCATAGAATTTCTAATACTGTACAGTCCCATAAAACAAATCAAAATGTAAATAGATGCATTGTGCCATAGTTGCAATATTGCATTACCAGCTTGATTTCTTTGGACTGTGAAATTAAACTAAGGACCAGAAAAACGACCAAACACAAGTAGAACATATAAACATCTCAGGCCTCGTACACACGACTGAGAAACTCAACGAGCGAAACACATCGTTTTGCTCGTCGAGTTCCTTGTGAAGCCGTCGAAACTCGACAAGCCAATTTTCTCCATTCCCGTCAAGGAAATAGAGAACATGCTCGACGGAAATGTACACACGACCGATTTCCTTTGCAAAAAAATATCTCCCAGCAAGTTTCTTGCTGTTTTTTGCCGAGAAACTGGTCGTGTGTACGAGGCCTTATACAATAATTCTACAGCTTTAGCACTGCAAAGCGGAGTGGATGAGCTCCAAGCCAGTATACTTCCTACAGTAAGGCCTCATAAGTTCTGCTGCGTTACTTCCTCTATAGAGCTAAAAGCTACTAATGAAAACTACATACAGCACACTAATGCCCTGTACACATGATCGGAATTTCCGACGGGATAAAATCTGATGAAATTTTTCGTCGGAATCCCATTCAAGCTGTCTTGCATACACACTGTCAGACCAAATTCCGACCGTCCAAAATGCGGTGACGTAAAAGACTACGACAAGCTGAGAAAAATGCTTCCGAGCATGCGTGGACTTGATTCTGAGCATGCATATTTTTTTCTCCGTCGGAGTTCCACACAGACGGAAAAAAATAAAACATGTTCTATTTCTAAACTCTGACAAAAAAAAGTCAGATCGGGCCCACACACGGCCGGAATATCCAAGGAAAAAATTCCGTCTGACTTGTTTCATCGGAAATTCCGATCGTGTGTACAAAGCATTCAAGTATTTAATGATGGATAAGTAATGCTCCAAATGCCCTTTTCTGTAAATGAAATATGGGTGTCTTATACTACTATTATCTGGATATTCTTGTCAATATGCATAAATACTTGCAATCAAATTTGTTAAAAGAGGATGTAGTCTGAAATCTAGGGAAGCTTTTCTTTCTCATGGACATTTGGTAAAGCAGGTGAGATGTTTGGTGTTTGTGTTGCTGATTTTTTATGTGATCCTCAGTTTCTGCTACCAAGCACACTATTTCATTTGTGCTTTGCAATCTTGTTACCTTGGTTATTTCACCAGCTACTTAGTTGGCACAGTGGCACCCATAGCGATTGCCCAAACACGATGTGGAACTGCTCTGGAAAAATACTGTGGGGTAATGTATTGCACTAGCTACATGGGTGCTCAACCTGTGGCCCTCAAGCTGTTGCTGAACTACAAGTCCCATGAGGCATTGCAAGGCTGACAGTTACAAGCATGGCTCCCAAAGGCAGTGGCATGGTGGGACTTGTAGTTCTGCAGCAGCTGGAGGGCCATAGGTTTAGCACTGATGCACTAGTAGTTTCCTCCATCTATTGCCTTAGCTTTTCTAATTCTTGCATTTTTGAGCATAAATATTTTGGCAGTGATCCACTCATCAAGCTGAATATTTCAGTTGCCACCCATATTATGGCCTAGAAATTGTGCAATAGATGGATTATATTATATTGATTTTAGTGCAGTATTATCAAGCTTTATGAGATGCATTTATGTGTCTATGTTTACTGATATGTAAAGTGGTATATCTGCTAATGAATTAAATTGCTATTGATAATTGTACAGTCAATAGTGGAAAGATGTATTGCAATATAGACATGGAGGAGATGTAAATAATTACAGAGTTGGACTTCTTAGGCCGCGTACACACGGTCGGACAAAACCGATGAGAATGGACCGAGGTTCAGTTTCATCGGTACAAACATGCTTTAAAATCGAACCGATGGACCGCTGCCCGATCCGTTTAAACCGATGGTTAGTACAGAAAGCATCGGTTCAAAACCCGCGCATGCTCAGAATCCAGTCGATGCATGCTTGGAAGCATTAAACTTTGTTTTATTCAGGACGTCGTGTGTTTGACGTCACCGCGTTCTGACCCGGTCGGTTTTTGGAACGATGGTGTGTACGCACATCAGACCATCAGGCCACTTCAGCGGTGAACCAATGGAAATGGCCCGTCGGACCATTCTCATCGGTTTGGAACGACCGTGTGTACGCGGCCTTAGTTATCTATATTTAACAGTATAACACCCAAATTATGTGTCAATTTGTAATTTGTGAATGATTTATGGCCACAATTTCTGGGGTCCCAAAAGGTTTGGCAAGTTTTGCATTAAATTGCAATTCTCGGAGCATAATGTCAATAAGGCCTTGCCTTCTAAGCTATACACGGTTCCATTTTTTTGACCACCTGGTGAGAACGCTATTATTGGTCTCTAAGGAGCTTTCGTTGGATAGTGCAATAGAGGCCTAGCTTCAAGGTTCAAAAGTCAATACCTAAGTTATAGTGTGTTCTTTTGATCAGGGTTTTCTGGATACAAACAAGAAGGTTTGGAATTCAATGAAATGACTTCCTGGTGCCTGCAGTTATGCAATGGTGTTAATTTAATTGAGGATGTGGTAATAATGCAATGGCACATTTTCATTAGTTAAATTTAAATACCTTTTCTCATCACAGCTGAGTAGAATTGTGCTGCCGTTAGGATATGATGTCATATGTCATGCCTCAGGTGCCAGAAAATTCATCTTGGACTATTCATTACATTTTGATGTCCCTGTTGAAATACTTATATATCATACAATATGTCATGAAGATTGTAAAGGAAAAGGGAATGGATTTCAAGGTCCCCTAACACCTTTTCCTCATGGGATTGCGGCAGCTAGAGGTTTCAAGGCTCCCCCATAATTATGGCAATACATGGTGTAGGGGTGCCTTGTAACTGTCAGATTGGGGAGTCTTCAAACGTAGGTCACATGGCCTTATGCCCTGTACACACGATCGGAATTTCCGATGGCCTAAAATCCGATGACATTTTTTGTCTGACTTCCTTTTAAGCTGTCTTGCATACACACTGTCAGACCAAATTTGGACCGTCCAAAACACGGTGACGTAAAACGCTACCACAAGCTGAGAAAAATTAAGTTCAATGCTTCCGAGCATGCGTCGACTTGATTCTGAGCATGCATGTTTTTTTTCTTTGTCGGAGTTGCACACAGACGATAGGAATTTCCTATTGTTTTTTTCCATCGGAAAAAAATAAAACATGTTCTATTTCGAAACACCGACAGTCCATCTGACTTTTTTCATTGAAAATTCCGATCATGTGTACGCAGCATGAGAGTATTTAAGAACTGTGGAGAGCCCTATATACTCCCCTCCTTCCCTGTGTATGTTACCCCCTTATTTATGTAGTGGGTCCCCTTTGCGACCACATGTCAAAAATATGTGGCCCCACTTCGCTGGGCTTTTTTCATAGTTGCCCTTCTCCCTTTGTGCTGGGAGCGTGCCGCACAGCACGCTTCCAGCACAGAGACCAAGTTCTCACCGCGATCCCCAGGACCTGTGCTATTGATCGGGGACCTGGGAACTTGAGATTCGGGGTCACCTGATCACTGTGATAGCCTCTGATTGGCACGTGTTTTCTGTCTCTGTCAATGGAGGAGAAAGACACTTTGGGGGTTATTTACGAAAGTCAAATCCACTTTACACTACAAGTGCACTGCAAGTGTACTTGAAAGTGCACTTGCTGTAGATCTGAGGGGGACATGCAAGGAAAAAAAAAACAGCATTTAGCTTGCACATGATTGGATGATAAAATCAGCAGTGCTTCCCCTCAGATCTACAGTGACTGCACTTCCAAGTGCACTTTCAGTGCAATTACAAGTGCACTTGCAGTTTGCACTTGTAGTGCAAAGTAGATTTGCCTTTCGTAAATAACCCCCATTGTATTTGTCTCGGTCCTTGCAGAGAGAGGAAAAAGAGTGTGTAGAAAAATAGATTAATAATAATTAAAAATTTTTTTTTTTTTAAATACCTAGATCAATATTTGATCTAGATCATTGCCAGGGTTAGTGTTTGGATCAAGATCAGGATGAACGGATAGGGTCAGTATCTTTTTTTTTTCTAAGTATCAATGTCAGTAAGGCTGCTTTCACATTGGGGTGTTGGCGGTAAATCGCCGCCATTTTTAGCAGCGTTTTAACGTTTTTGTGCTGCACTTTTCGGACGCTAGCAGGGTGCTTT
The DNA here is from genome assembly GCF_905171775.1 of Rana temporaria. Taxonomy (NCBI): domain Eukaryota; kingdom Metazoa; phylum Chordata; class Amphibia; order Anura; family Ranidae; genus Rana; species Rana temporaria. The sequence goes on from NC_053491.1 coordinate 133,566,257, forward strand.
TAACCCCCAGTGTTCGCTGCTGCTGCGCTTTGCTGGCGGTTCGGCAGCGCTGCCCATTGATTTCAGTGGGCAGGGGCGCTTTGGGAGCAGTGTATACACCACACCTACAACTCTGCAAAGATGCGGCTTGCAGGATTTTTTTAGCCCTCAGGCTTTCACATTGGAGTGAGAGGAGAGGCGCTTTACAGGCACTATTTTTAGCGCTATAGCGCCTGTAAAACGCCTCAGTGTGAAAGCAGCCTTAGTGTCAGTGTGTTTTAGCTAGGGTAAAAAAAGAAAAGAAAATGTGTACTATTGTTTCTGGGCTGTACTAGGGGTAGAAACAACAAATGACATGCACATATGTGGTATCGGTACAGTCATTAAGAGTAGGAGTATATATTTTGGGTTGTTCTTTGCTGGAAAAAAACAAGGTATCGTCTGCCTGGATGCACAAAGCAGTTGTGCTGATATGTACAGTTTTACTAACACATGTCAAAGTTTCAAATGTGGGCATAGGCATTAATATTTGTTTTACCCTTATGACCCGTACACACGACCGGGTTTTCCGACGGGAAAACTGCGAGGAGAGCTTTTGGCCTGAAATCCCGGCCGTGTGTATGCTCCATCGCAGTTTTTCTGATGGGAAAACTGCCGGAATCAGCAAAAAAAAAAAAAAAAAAGGAAACCGGCTCTCTTTTTTCCCGTCGGGATTCCCGGCAGACTTTTTCCCGGCGGAATCGTCCGTTTTTGGCAGTTTTCCTGTGGGGAAATAGTCAGATGGAGCATACGCACAGTCGGGATTCCCGAGGAAAAGCTCTCATCTGAGTTTTCCTGACGGGAAAACCGAACGTGTGTATGGGGGTAAGGCCCCGTACACACGTCCGAGGAACTCGACGTGCCAAACGCATCGAGTTCCTCGTCGAGTTCTGTGTTGAAGCCGCCGAGGATCTCGGCGGGCCAACTTTCCTCATTGAACAACGAGGAAATAGAGAACATGTTCTCTATTTGGCCCGACGAGTTCCTCATCGGCTTCCTCGCTGAAAAGTGTACACACGACCGAGTTTCTCGGCAGAATCCAGCTCCGATCGAGTTTTTGGCTGAATTCTGCCGAGAAACTTGGTTGTGTGTACGGGGCCTCAGAGTAGAGAGCAGGTTCTAGGTTTTCCCCTTGGGATTTCCAACGGACCTTTTGCCGACGGAAGTCTCGGTCGTTTGTACAGGGCATTAGGCACAAAGGGGTTAAAAGAGGGACAAGTTATTTTTGAGATTTAATAGAACTCGAACTACAAAAGTTGAGTTGTTTGGAATAGTTGTATTTATGCTTTGTGAATAAAAAGTTATAATGAAAGTTTTGTGTTAATAAATGTTAAAGTTTTTAAACCAAAATAAATGCTGCGGCGAAATATTTATCCAAATGAGCGTTTCTGAGTAATTGTATTCTGAAAAATTAGCTGCTTGCAATCCCATTTTTTTTTTATGTACAATTTTTCATAATTTGCTAGTGCTAAGTAAACACATTTTATACGTTTGGAACAGTTTCCTTTCTATCTATGTCACTGTGAAAAAAAAAAAATAGAAGTCTACATTCTCAAACTGGTATCATTTTCCTGGTAGTAATATGAGATGAGATTGATAGATTTAATTGTACTATAAGAACATCCCAACTACAAACTGACAACACAGGAATAATTTGCCCTGTTTCCGCTTCAGTGTCCTCCTACACAATCTATGCTTGGAACATTGCAAGTAAAACAAATCACTACCACATAACCCAACTCTGGAAAGAAGAGAAAGCATACCACATATTAAATAATCATTGAGCTATATTTAGACCTGCAGCTGTCAAGAGCCCAACAGCACACATTAAAGCACTGAAGTTCTCATAACAAACATTGTAGCGCTGTACATTGTGCATTATTAAAAACATGTATGGATGCTATTATTTATTTCATTCTTTTGACACATTGTTAGTTCTGGGTTATATCTCGCAGTGGTGCTGAAAGGGTTATGTAAATGTTGGCTCACTGGTGTCCTAGCAACCACATGCCGAGGTGCACAGACTGAAATATATGCGTCGTATCGTGCGGCTTTACATCCATTAAAGAGTACCAGGTCTGTGTGTGAGAGCAAAACAACACAACCTTTGCATCAGTGTATACTTTGTTTGAAATTGCTGATTTTGCGTAATATTCAATTTGAACTGTTTAAAAGTTGTATGATTTATGTTTTAGGGACTTATCCAGAGCACTCCTCCCATTTATACCCCCTGAGGGACAATACTTCAGGTGCCAAGCCCTTCTTAAGACTATTCTCCTTTTCTTCTGACTCTTTTCTTTCGTTAGATGTGTAAAAACGTTGGGCTCTTATGACACCCACACGAAGGAGAGCTCCTCATGCCCAAGCTTTTATAAGAAACTGAGGGGCAGATCAACAAAGATCTGCACCGGCGCAGCTTATCTAAGATACGCTACGCCGCCGTAACTTACTTGGCTTTGTTTTAAATCCACAACGAATTCGTAGTGTATCTCTCGCTGCGTAATGGTGCGGAATTAAAATGTGGCGGGTAGGGGGGCGTGTTTCATTTAAATGAAGCGCCACCATATAGCAGCTTTAACTATACGCCGGAAAAAGCCGACTAGAGATGACGTAAAAGAATGCGACGGCCGCTCGTACGTTCGTGGATCATCGGAAATAGCTAATTTGCATACTCGACGCGGATTACGACGGGAACGCCACCCAGCGGACGCCGAAGAATTGCATCTTAGATCCGAAGGCGTACGAAGACGTACGCCTGTCGGATCTAACCCAGATGCTGTCGTATCTTGTTTTGAGGATTCAAAACAAAGATACGACGCGGGAAATTTGAAATACACCGGCGTACTTCATTTGTGGATCTGCCCCTGAGTGTTCATTTTGGTAACTGAGGCCTCATGCATACGGGATGTTTTTTTTTACGTTTTTACAGCAGCTGTTTTTGGCAGTAGACTTTTTTTTTTTCTACAGTCATTCAACTCTCCATCATGTTATCCTATGTGTTCATGCACACATAGGCTATAATCAGCAGTTTTGGGCAGTGGCATTTTTGAGCAGTAGAAAAAAAACAAAACGAGTGGGTTCTGAGACGTTTTTCAGCTGTAAAAAACGCTCTAACGCTGATAAACGCTCAAAAATGTCACTGGACGTTAAAATAACATTCTGAAAAAACACCAGTAGCTTTGTAGTGAGTTTTTCAACTTTTTTAAAAGTTTTTGCAATATTGTTTATTGGCGTTTTTTTGCGTTTTTCGGCATTAGCGTTTTTTAGCCTTTTTTAAAAAAAATCAATGCATTTATCAGCGTTTATTGATGTTTATCGACAGTTAACAGCGTTTATCAGCATTAGAGCATTTCTACAGCTGAAAACATCTCTCAGAACCCACTTTTTTAACCGCTCAAAAATGCCCCTGACCAAAACTGCTGATAACAGCCTATGTGTGCATGGACACATAGGATAACATGATGGAGAGTTTAATGACTGTAGAAAAAGACATTCACGGCCAAAAACAGCTGGTGTAAAAACATCAAAAAATGTCCAGTGTGCATGAGGCCTAATTGTGTAGGCCTACCTATCAAGAATTTTTACTTCTTCTTTTTTAGCTTCTTTTACTTTTTCTTAGCTTGACTGTTTTAGCTGCAGTGTCAGGAGAAGTTGCTGCTTATCAACTATCTAACCACACATATTGCACATTCAGAAGATTAGAGAAGCAGTGAGGTCAGACAGTTCATAGGCAAGCAGCTATCATACTTAGCCCTGGTTCACACTGGGTACGATTTGGAACGATTTGAGATGCGATTTGACATGTCAAATCGCATTTCAAATCGGCGGCAATTGTCGGCAATGGCACTGTCCTAATCAATGCGACGCCGCATCTGCAATTTCAAAAAGTAGTTCCTGTACTACTTTTTGCGATTTACATTAAATTGCGGCCGAAATCGCGGCAAAATCGTGGCCGCGAAATCGCGGTAAAATCGCGCATTTTACCGCGATTTTGAATTCGCAGCAGTGTGAACCTAGGCTTAAGGTGATCTTTCATTGCCTCAGCAAAATGCAGTTCTTGTATTTCTTTGCTAACAGGTTCCTTTCAAATATAGAGCAGCCACATTGGCACACAAGTGTATTTGAATAGTTGTATAATACCTCATGCATGCCCCCTTCCCTGCACTGCTCCACTAAAAAGGGCTATTATTGAAGAGTGACATTTTCAGCACATATGAAATATCAGATCATTATATATTAAACGTGCCAGATGATGCTCTTCCGACCTGGCCTTCTTCTACTGTAACACTACAGCAGGTGCAAAGGCTTCCCACCATGGCATAAATATTGGACTGATGTAGGAACTGTCATTTCTACCTCATACCAGGAGAAACAATGGCTCATGTATACTGTATGCTCAATGGAGAAGGTTCTGAGATATGTTCAATCACATCATACTTATTTATTTTATTACAAATATGTACCGTATTTATCAGCGTATAACGCACACTTTTTCCCCCTTAAAATCAGGGGGAAATCACGTGTGCGTGTTATACGCTGATCCCCGCTGTCTCTGAGGAGAAGAGGAACAAGGGCTGTTGAATTACATAGAGCCGTGATCTTCTTTCTGTGGTTCCGGTGCTCCGTCTCGCACAGCCATGCCTCCTGGCCCCGCATTGGACCACTATACTGTCTATCATATGAGCAGGGGCAGGAGGCGTGGCTGTGAGTGATGGAGCGCCGGGTACACAGGAAGGAGATCACGGCTCTATGTAATTCAGTGGCGCTCGCTCCCCCTCTTCCCTCAGGGACAGCAGGGATGATCTGACAATTAAAGGTGAGACTGCAGATGGACACTGAACAGGCAGGGCATTTTGGCAAATGTATAGGCTGCAGATGGGCACTAATCAGGCTACAGTGAGGAGCAATGTTGCAGATGGGCACAGATCAGGCTGCACTAAAGCTGCAGATGGACACAGATCTGGCTGCATTGAGGCTGAAGATGGGCACAGATCAGGCTGCACTGAAGCTGCAGATGGACACAGATCTGGCTGCATTGAGGCTGAAGATGGGCACAGATCAGGCTGCACTGAAGCTGCAGATGGACACAGATCTGGCTGCATTGAGGCTGGAGATGGACACAGATCTGGCTGCAGATGGGCACAGATCAGGCTGCATTGAGACTGCAGATGGGCATAGATCAGGCTGCATTGGTGCTCAGATACTGTACCATCATTTTTCTTCAAAGTGGTTTGTTAAAAAAAAAAAAAAAATACTGAAACTTCCCTCTTAAATTGGGGTGCGTGTTATACGCCGGCGTGTGTTATACGCCGATAGATATGGTATATAGTACTAACCGTTTTATTTACACTCAATGGCCACTTAATTAGGTATACCTTACTAATACTGGGTTTGGACTCCCTTTTGCCTTTAGAACTGCCTGAATTCTTGTGGCATAGATTCAACAAGGTGTTAGAAACACTCCTCAGAGATTTTGGTCCATATTGACATGATAGCATCAAACAATTGCTGCAGATTTGTCAGCTGCACATCCATGATTCCACACATTCCACCACATCCCAAATGTGCTCTATTAGATTGAGATCTGGTGACTGTGGAGGCCATTGGAGTACAGTGACCTCATTTTCATGTTCAAAAAACAAGTTTGAGATGATTTGAGCTTTGTGACATGTGCATTATCCTACTGGAAGTAGCCATCAGAAGATGGGCACAAGCTAGTCATAAAGGGATGGGCATGGTCAGCAACAATACACTGGTAAGCCATGGCATTTGCACAATGCTCAATTGGTACTAAGGGGCGCAAAGTATGCCAAGAAAATATCCCCCACACCATTACACCAACACCACCAGTTTGAACCGTTTGATACAAGGCAGGATGGATCCATGCTTTCATGTTGTTTATGCCGAATTCTGACCCTACCATTTGAATGTTGCAGCTAATATCAAGACTTATCAGTCCAGGCAACATTTTTGCAATATTCTATTGTCCAATTTTGGTGAGCCTGTGTGAATAGTAGCCTGTTTCCTGTTCTTAGCTGACAGGAGTGGTCATCTGCTTCAAGGTTTGATGCGTTGTGCATTCAGAGATAGTATTCTGAATGCATTGGTTGTAACGAATGGTTATTTGAGTTACTGTCGCCTTTCTATCATCTCAAACCAATCTGTGAATTCTCCTCTGACCTCTGACATCAACAAGGCATTTTCGTCCACACAATTACCTCTCACTGGATATGTTCTCTTTTTTGGACCATTCTCTTTAAACCCTAGAGATGATTGTGCATGAAAATCCCAGTAGCTCAGCAGTTTTTTAAATACTCAGACCAGTCTGACTGGCACCAACAACCATGCCATGTTCAAAGTAATTTAAATCCCCTTTCCTTCCCATTCTGCTGCTTGGTTTTAACTTCAGCAAGTCATCTTCACCACATCTAGATGCCTAAAGGCATTGAGTGGCTGCTATGTGTTTGGCTGGTTAGCAATTTGTGTTGCCAAGCAATTGAACAGGTGTACCTAATAAAGTGGCTTGTGAGTGTATATTTTACATACACGTCAGTCCCTGCCCTCAAGGAGCTTAGAATCCAATGTCCTTGTTTTACATGCATACATATACATAGGAGAGCTAATTTAGACAGGAGCTAGTTAATCTACCAGTGTGTCTTTAGAGTGTGGGAGGAAACTGGGGTACCTGGAGGAAACCTACATAAACACAGGGAGAATATTCATACTATGCAGATGGTTCAAACCGATGACCCCCAGGCTGCAAAGTAGAAGTTCTACCTACAAAGCCATTGTTCTGCCCTATAATTAGTATCAAGGTTCTTCCCTACAGTTGGTACAGAAGTGATATAGATGCAAGGTGAGAATCTCTTCCTTTTTATTCACAAACTTTATAGCACATTTTTGGCTGCTTTGGGACAACACAGTTAGTTGTAATTTAATATACACGAGTACTTCTAATTTCATACACACAGGAAGATCTTATTTTTGGTAGCCACACAATCCCTGTGAAGGTAATGCCTGAGATGGTTGTTCACTCTGTAAGGGGAAAGAGGGGGAATATTCCAATTTGGCAGGGTATCCGTTCACTTCCTGTTTTGGCTATGGGACAGACAGTGAGGGTAAATCTCTCCAATTAGACTTAGACAACAAAAAGAGGCTAATAGAGGTCATGGCCTAGACTTAACCCAGGGACCTCTGCGGTGTCTGGCAATGACTCTGCTTTCTGGGCCACCTGGAATGTTGGACAGTTCCCTGGACAATTCCTTAAATGATGCTGCCTTGAATCTAGTTTGTCTTGAACCTAAAACTATTTACTTCTCCCATGAACTTCCTGATTTAAGCCTTGTCTCTGCACTTCCTGTTTCCAGACTATTGTGTTCTCCAGCCAGTATTTCTCTTTTGTCTCTCCTGCTGCCTTCAGTATCTTCTCTTGTTTCTCGACTATGTTTCTGCTCGATTCCTACCTGCTATTTCTGCTACTGGACCATGGCTTGCTAACCTCCTTGTGGGGCGATCCTGCGGACTGCGACCTGGTACTAACACACAGCAAATCCAATCTTCACCATCAGGAGCTGTGGTGAATACTAATTCGTTTTTAAACCCTGCACCTCAGGTGAACCCGTGTCATCAGCTACGATGACATGCATGTATTTCTGTCCCGCTGATGGTAGGTGCTGCTCCATTGCTATAACCACTGGCCTCCGAGCCTGACTCCAGACCGTGACATAGGAGTTATAACCCTCCCCTACTCCATCCAAAGTGGAAAAAAAAAGTATTGCCTTTAGTAAAGCTTGTTCATTTTCCTGCCCCCAACCTGTGACTGGACAGGAAAGAAACAGCAGCAGTTCACCCCTTTGCCCACAATGCTATCTGCTCCTGTTAGCATTTCCCCTTTGAGCATACAGCACATTGTATCCTCTCTTTGAGTTCCCCTCCCCCTCTAAGTCTAAATGGTGCTTTAAAAGTGTTGAAGAGCTTAATTCAAGTATTAACACTGACTGCATTTGGAAGTGTATTTTTTTTAAGCTGAACTCCAGGCAAATATAAAATACATACAACAAAGCCCAAGTCCAGGACATTTTCAAATTACCCCTAGCATTGGGGCACATCATGGGTTAGTTGCTCGTTTATGTATAGGAGGCAGTAAAACCATTTTCTTTTCCTGACCCAAAGCTCCCCCTATCAGACAGAGCTCCTTCAATGCTCATATTCCACAATGGTCTGTGAATGGACAGGGAAGATCCTGTTTTCCAAATGCTCCACCTCCGTGCCTAGAATGTGATGCATTGTGGGACAGTAAGACCCCTTTCATACCGAGGAGCTTTTCAGGCACTGTCAAGCTGAAAAAAAGGGTCTTGAAAAGCTCACGAAAAGCTATTACCATTAATATCAATATAATAGCTGGAGTTCTGTGAATTGTGGAGAGGGCAGAAGAGGAAGCTGCTTGTGGTTAATTGGATATAAAGCTATCAACTCGAAATACGTATTCTCTTAAAACAGAAGCTTGTGAGGGGATGGGGATGGCACTAAGGCCAAAGTGTCCATACCCTGCACCCTGCACTCTGTCCTCGGTGCAGCTTAGTTATGTCTGGTAAAACTGCAGGCCCAGTATTACAGATGTTCTAGCCTTGCCACTGCACCTGGCACAGTGGCCAAACCTTTTCAGTCATGTGAAGCCTATTAAAAGCACAAGTTCAGTGACACTGAGCACAGCTCTTTCAGTCACTGCTCCTGCCTGTAGAAAACTGTAGAAAACTCTGCTCAGTGACGCTGAGCCTGCACTGTTCAAAATGTCTTCCTCAGATGCACCCGCCCCCATCACAGCCCTGTATTCAGGACTAGGGATGAACTCCGGCGTGTTCGCACACTCCACGTGCAGAGCCCGCCAGGAAGTCGGTATGGCGCTGCGCTAATCACAGACAGGGAGACATTTCCCGATGCGTGGCTGCAGAGATCGGGGAATATCTCACTGTCTGTGATTAGCGCAGCGCCATACCAACTTCCTGGCGGGCTCTGCACGTGGAGTGTGCGAACACGCCAGAGCTCATCCCTATTGAGGACATGGAAAGATAGAACCAGAATTCTTCAGCACCCATTTATTACTCTAGTCACAGGATAAATCAATCCAGGTTTAGAAAGAGACAAATGTATTGTGAGGCAGAGGGAACACTTTGAGAAGAAGCAATCGTATTATAATTTGTTTGTGTAAATTATGTCAAACTATTGCTATGAAATGTGCTGGGAGGAGATGAAACATCACTATAAATAATTTATTCTGAATGCATTGTACTGTACTTTAGTATAACCAGTGTGTGCCTTTCAGCTGATACAATATCTACATTTTGCTCTGTAAAGGTTTGGACTACTTGCAAATATGTTTAAAAATGTATTCTAGATGTATATATCTGAATGACTGTATACTATTAGTATACAGTTTATACTAATACATACATTGAATTTGTACACTCAAAAAAGAAGACAATTTTCCCTGCCTTTGTAAAAGGTCTTTTTAAAAAATAAAGAAGGGAAAATGCAGCTCTACTCAGATAAAGTGTATCTAGAATCAGGCAACTATGCATTAACCAGTTCCTGACCAACTCACGCAGATGTACTGTGGCAGAATGGCTCTCATGGGTGAAATCTCGTACATATACGGCATTGCCCAAGAGAGCCACCAGAGGGTGCGCGAGCACTGCCGGAGACACGCGTGTGTGCGCGCACGCTTCACAGCAGGGAACACGATGCGCGTGGCGGGTGGGAGCGATTGCCGCCGGCCAATGTGTGATCCCCTCCGGCCATGCGTGATCATGTGCACGAGCACCAGCATGGAGATTTGTGTGTGTAAAGGTTTGTTCAGGGGTTTCATGGAGACCATGCCTTGATGGGTTATGGTGGGTGAAAATAGTATTATGGCTTATTGGTGTATATATTGGTGATATGATTTTCTAATGATTTGCTTGTGTAACACTACTCCCGGAGGAGCTGCTGGTTGTTTTGTGTGGCACGATTACCTCATGGCTCCCCTTAATTCCTAGGGGTGAATGATGCATATTGCATTTGGTAGAAGTAAAGGAATGTCCACAACAGGTGCTCTTTGCTGTGCTTTTTATTACCCAGCCGGGTAAGAACAATAAACTTGTGGTGAGGAAAGTAAAGTTGAAGAAGAAAGGAGAACAGCAGATTCAGGCGTGATAATAGGGAAACAGTCCTGCTCCCAAGCGTAACACTTCTCTGCGCCACTCCTGCCTGAGTGGGTTTAGTGTACCCGGACAGGCCTCTCTCACTGATCTGACAGCTGGAGTATCACTCGAACATTTGTAGGATAAAGTCCCTGCCACAGACCCTCCTTGGTGAACTTGAACTTGAGGAAAAGTCTCTGCCACAGACACTCATTGGTGAACTTCAGGGAGACACCTCTGCCACAGGCCCTCTCTGACTAGTACTTACGGACGCATTCCTCCTTAGATAAATTACACCTGGATCTCCTTCAACTTTTCGCTCAGGTACCGACTGACAGGGGATCAATCCTTCAGTGTCCGGCTACCTTGATCCCCGGTGGTTTGTCGAGGCCCTTTTGGATCGCCAGCCTCTCAATGGCGCTCCTCAGACGGACTCCCACCCAAACAGCAATACAGCTTGAGATCCTCAAGGGTGGGAACCCAGTCATTCACTGGGTTCCCATTGCTGCTCAGATGCTCCGGCCCAACATGGTCCCGGAACCAGGAACACCGCATGGCATGCACACCCCGGGCAGGTAGGCCATAACACTGTGGGCACCGTGATGTGGTCACCCTAAAGGTGGGTGCCACATTTGTAGAAGAAGACCCAGAACCAATGGCGTCTGCCTCATAAATACCCCTCCCCAGCATGCACAGCGAGGCCAAACCCTCCTGATTGGCTGCTGGGAAAGAGCACCCAAACCTTGACTCCACTGCTGCCACCTGCAGCACTGGGGTTGGAAAAACACCACAATGCAACAGAATAGCCTACAGCACAGCCAAGCTAAGACAGAGACCCTGTTTTGCACTTAACAATTTGGATCACATGGAGCTGCTGGTTGTTTTGGGTGGCACAATTTACCTCATGGCTCCCCTGAATTCCTAGGGGTGAATGATGCGTATTGCATTTGGTAGAAGTAAAGGAATGTAAGTAAGAACACCCCAATGCAACAGAATAGCCTACAGCACAGCCAAGCTGAGACAGAGACCCTGTTTTGCACTTAACAATTTGGATCAGAGTTTAACTACACTCTGATCTCCCTCTATATTTAACTAGTACCGGTACTATAAAGTACCCAGGCGCTACACTTGGTATAAATGAACTAGGCTAATGAATCCTTGTTATCCTTCTGTCAAGCTTTGGATTTTAAAATCCCAGCCTGAGATATACACTTAACGGCCACTTTATTAGGTACACCTTGCTAGTACCGGGTTGGACCGCCCTTTGGTCCATATTGACATGATAGCATCACGCAGTTGCTGCAGATTTGTGGGCTGCAAATCCATGATGCAAATGTTTGTTTTCATCAGACAAACCAATCGTGTGTACAGGGCTTTAGAGTCTGAAAACTTTAGTCAATCAGCGGCTGCAGCTACTGGTATGTGTATTTCTACAGCGTTGGGTCTCAATGTCAGAATACAATGTTTTGTATTGGTGGGGGGTGGGCATCACACCATCACTTCATTCCTCCACCCCCTCACTTTCTTGGATGTTAGAATCTGTTGTTTTTTGGCTTTCTCAAACACGGAAGTGCAATGCTTCCATGCATGCGTCGAATCAATTTGACGCATGCGGGGGATTTCGGGACACTGGTTACGCGTCATAACCAGCGGACATGTCCGATTAGGTGTACTAACCATCGGACATGTCTGACGGACATGTTTCCAGCGGACAAAAGTTTCTTAGCATGCTAAGAAACTTTTGCCTGCTGGAAACCTGTCCGCTAGGCCGTACACACGGTCGGACATGTCCGCGGAAACTGGTCCACGGACCAGTTTCAGCGGACATGTTCGACCGTGTGTACACGGCCTCAGAGAGCTTCTCTGTCCCTCCCACTCATAGTCATATATCAACAAAATAGGATGTGAGGAGTCACTGAATAGTCAACCTTCTGAAGCTCTAAAATGGCTTTTAAACCAGCAATGCAAAATAGTTTCAGGTGCAAAGGCCTTTATTGTTTAAAAATGGCATTAGTTTGGTAATGGTTGGTGGAATGGGGTCAATAGTATAATGCTCTGTTCCTTTTGGACTATTGAATTCTGAGGATGGTTCATATCGATAGTCTCTCCAGTAGTGACCTGCATTGTCCACGTGCACCACAGTTATAGTTTGTTGTGAAATAAACATAATAATAAATTCCATTTACATGATTCAGATACCGATTTATACCCAGTGACAGATTTTAGGTTGTTTGGGGTAGCTTTAACCACTGAAGGACCGCCTAATGCCGATATACGTCGGCAGAATGGCACAGCTGGGCACAATCCCGTAACTGTATTTGATTGTTAAAGCCCAGCCGTGGGTCGCGGGTGCGTGCCACTGGAGTCCTGCGATTGGTCCCCGGAGCTGAAGAACGGGGAGAGCTGTGTGCAAACACAGCTTCCCCGTTCTTCACTGTGGCGCTGTCATCGATCGTGTGTTCCCTTATATAGTGTACAGGACACCAGGGGTGGGTCCTGGACGGGTGCTATACGGCACCACTGTTTGGACTATGGTCCATTTAAATAGAGGTAGAAGGTTCAGGGGGTCACCCAAAAGTGGGTGAAAAGTTCCAGGCAGGCGCTAATTCAGAGAGGACTGGCTCGCAGTCTTCTCTATCTTAATAAAGTAGTTTGGGGCCTGGAATTTTGGAGGCTCCAAAGTGTTATTTGGGTGGGATGGAGCCTCCACTCCTAAACCCTGGAAGCCAGCGCACAAGGGGTTAAAATCTCACAGACAACCACCCATTAAAGCAGGAAGTGATGCTGGAGGGAATGAGTGAGTTGGGAGAGTGCACCTGTGAGGACAAGATGGAAGTCTGCTAGCTGCTCAGAGAGGATTTCTGAGTAGTTTGGAAGTGAAGCTGTGTCTGCAGGGAAGGTCTGGAGGACTTCTTACTAAAAACGTATGTGCCTTTCTTTTGGTTGTTTTTCTGAAGAAAGACTTTTTCCTAATTTATGCTGGAAACAAGCAGGACTTTTGTTGTGACGTTTTGGATGCTGAAGAAAAGCTTTATTTTGTTTTGTTTGGTCACCAATAAAGACCCTTTGCTTTACTGACACGGTTTTACGCACTTGTCTCGCGGAGCTTAAGAACCCCCAAAGTTTACAATTGGTGTCGAATGCGGGCAAAGTGCATTTGCAGGCGCAAAAACCGTTTAAAACTGACATTTAAAGAGACAGTGTACCTATGGCATGTCTTGGGTGAAGTCAGCCCAGGCGTTACAAACAGCAGACAAAGGCATGGAGGAGGTCGTTAAGGCTTTGGCACAAGCCACTGTGACCCAGCAGCAAGCCACTGTGACCCAGCAGCAAGCCATTGTGGCCCAGCAGCAAGCGTCAGCAGAGTCAAACCGTCGCCATGAGGAAGCGATGGCTCAACAGCAGCAGGCCCTGGCACAGGCTATAGCTGCGCAGCAGGAAAATACACGGCTGCTATCCGCCCAGTTTACGGCCCAGCAGGAGTCCACTCAAGCACAGGTGGCTGCCTTGCAGGAGGCCGTACAGCAGCTGGCTCAGGGACAAGCGCAAGCGGTCGTTGCCGTTAGCAACCCAGTGTCTGTTAGAGCCAGCCATTTTTTGCAGAAACTAACACCCAGCGATGACGTGGAAGCCTTTCTTACCACCTTTGAAAGGATAGCAGAGAGAGAAGCGTGGCCCCGGGACCAATGGGCCGGCATTATATCGCCTTTTCTCACTTGTGACCCGCAAAAGGCCTATTTTGACCTCCCAGCTGAGCACATCAAAGACTATGAACGTCTAAAAGCTGAAATCCTGGCCCGCCTGGGAGTGACCACAGCTGTCCGGGCTCAGAGGGTGCATCGCTGGCGGTACAAATCGGACCAACCACCCAGGTCCCAGATGCATGAACTAATTCAGTTAGTTAAAAAATGGCTGCAGCCAGAAAAGTTGTCAGGTCCACAAATGGTGGAACGAGTGGTAATGGACCGGTACCTACGGTCCCTACAAGATGACCTACAGCGCTGGGTAAGCCATGGAAACCCTACTAATGCTGACCAGCTGATCGAGCTGGTTGAACGGTATACCGTGGTGGAGGACCTGCTTGGGCCTGCCAAGCGTCGAGAACCCACGCCAAGGACACCCAGACCAGCCACCAACCTGAGGAGAGAAGCCTTGCCAGATGTTGGCGTCCGCAGGTTTACACCATCTGCCCTAGAACCACGGAGGTCGGTTCCTGTACCAAAGATGGGAGACATACAATGTTGGCGATGTCGGTCCTGGGGGCATACCCGGGCACAATGCCCACTGCAGGAGGAGCCTATGGAGTGCGGAACTGGTCGGAGAAGCTCCTTCTATGTGCGAAGTGTGTGTACCACTCATCTTGACCTGGCTGCAGGACGGTTTGAGTGTGAAGTGTGGGTGAACCACCTTCCTGCCAGGGCCCTACTGGACTCCGGTAGCATGGTAACATTAGTACATGCCAGGATACTTGGGAGGCTTAGACCAGTGACTAAAACTCTTCGGGTGGTATGCATTCATGGGGATACCAAGGAGTACCCCTTGGTTCCGGTGACTGTTTCTTATGGCCATGCCTCAGTTACACAGGAGGTCGGGGTGGTAAACAGTTTAATTCATGACATCATAGTGGGGCGGGACTGTCCACTATTTCTGGAACTATGGAACGAGGTGCAAATGGCACCACCAGGGGAACTGGGGGCACTGGGCCTGGAAGGGACAGGGTCCGAGGGGTCCGGAGCTGAAATACACCCCTCTCATATAGAAATACCTACCATTGATAATGAAGTCGCAGGGAATGCTAATGTGGAGGATAATGCCCCTGACCCAGGTCTTAAACCCGGGTTGATCTCTGAGGTGGGGGAGGTCTTCCCATTACAAGTCATGCTGGGGGAGGATGACGAGGAGCTCTCCCCGGTTGAGGAGGATGAAGGGGAAACCTCCTCAAGGCCAGTACATCCAGATCTAGACGTGTCCAGAGGTGCATTTGGTACCGCCCAATTACGGGACCCTGCCTTGGTCAATGCTCGAGAGCAGGTTTCTGTTGTTGATGGGGTCCCACAAATGCCAGATGCAGACCAGAGGTTCCCTCACTTTGCGTTGAAGGGGGACTTACTGTATCGAGTGGCTGAGAGCCGAGGGGAAACTATAGAGCAGTTGCTGGTTCCCCAACCGTAT
This sequence comes from Rana temporaria, assembly GCF_905171775.1. Lineage (NCBI taxonomy): Eukaryota > Metazoa > Chordata > Amphibia > Anura > Ranidae > Rana > Rana temporaria. The sequence goes on from NC_053491.1 coordinate 133,581,625, forward strand.
AGGCGGATGCTCCTCGATCTAGCCCACAACGATGCACTGGGAGGACACCTGGGGGCGGAGAAAACAGAGGCCAGGATAAACGACCGGTTTTACTGGCCAGGGTTGAAGGCCGAGGTTAAAAGATACTGTGCGTCTTGTCCCATTTGCCAGTTAACCGCCCCAGTGCCACACTATAGAAACCCTCTGGTGCCCTTGCCGATTATCGAAGTCCCGTTTGAACGGATCGCTATGGATCTGGTGGGACCCCTGGTAAAGTCGGCACGGGGCCACCAATACATATTGGTCATCCTAGATTACGCAACTAGGTATCCAGAAGCTGTCCCTTTGAGGAAAGCCTCCTCTAAGGCCATCGCCAGGGAGTTGTTTCAAATGTTCTCACGAACTGGGTTCCCCAAAGAGATCCTGACAGACCAGGGTACCCCTTTTATGTCAAAGGTAATGGCGGACTTGTGCAAATTGTTTCAAATTAAGCAGTTGCGGACGTCTGTCTACCACCCACAGACCGATGGCCTAGTCGAAAGATTCAATAAAACCCTAAAATCCATGTTGAGAAGAGTAGTCCAGAAAGATGGGAAGGATTGGGATATGTTACTCCCTGCCCTGTTATTTGCTATCCGGGAGGTCCCGCAAGCATCCACAGGTTTTTCGCCATTTGAATTAGTGTATGGACGAAGGCCCCGGGGGTTACTCGATCTGGTAAAAGAGACATGGGAAAGTGAGTCCTCACCACACAAAACGGTGGTAGAGCATATCTCTCAAATGCGAGAGAGGGTGGCTAAGGTGATGCCACTGGTGAAGGAGCACATGCAGAAGGCCCAGGATGCCCAAAGAAGAGTGTATAACAGGTCGGCTAAAATTAGACAGTTCCAAGTAGGAGACCGGGTGGCTGTTCTAATACCCACGGTAGAGAGCAAATTCTTGGCCAAATGGCAGGGCCCATTTGAGGTAGTAGAGAAAGTCGGTGAGGTGGACTACAAGGTACACCAGCCAGGGAAAAGAAAACCATACCAGATCTATCACATCAATTTGTTGAAACCCTGGAGAGACAGAGAACAAGTGTCAGCGGTAGTAGGGGTACAGTCAGGGGACCATGCAGGGATCGACTTGGTGCAGGTTGCTGCTACCCTGACTAGACCTCAAACCCAGCAAACAAAAGAGTTTCTACAAAAAAATAGAGATATGTTTTCAGAGTTGCCCGGTCGCACCAACGTCATCAAGCATGACATTGTGACCGAGCCCAATGTAAAAGTCAGGTTAAAGCCTTACCGTATCCCAGAAGCTCATAGGGTGGCAGTGTCCGAAGAGGTTAAAAGAATGTTCGAGCTTGGAGTCATTGAAGAGTCGCAGAGCGAATGGTCAAGTCCAATTGTGTTGGTACCCAAGCCCAACGGCACCCTCCGCTTCTGCAACGACTTCAGAAAGCTTAATGAAGTCTCCAAGTTCGACGCATATCCCATGCCACGAGTAGATGAGCTAATTGAAAGGTTGGGGCCTGCCAGGTACATTACCACGCTAGACCTCACAAAAGGGTACTGGCAGATTCCCCTGACTAAGGAAGCCAGGGAGAAGACAGCCTTCTCTACCCCAGAAGGCCACTTCCAATATAAGAGGATGCCATTTGGTCTACACTCAGCCCCGGCCACGTTCCAAAGGGCCATGGACAAAACTCTGCGTCCACACCAACGGTACGCTTCTGTCTACCTCGATGACATAGTCATCTTCAGCACTGATTGGGAGTCCCACCTTCCCCGGGTTCAGGCAGTCGTAGACTCCTTAAGAAGAGCAGGGTTCACCATCAACCCCGAGAAGTGTGCCATTGGGATGGAGGAAGTAAAATACCTAGGATATATTGTGGGTAGAGGGCTGGTGAAGCCCCAAATGAGTAAGGTGGAGGCCATACAGGACTGGCCCCGTCCCCTAACCAAGAAGCAGGTCAGAGCGTTTTTGGGCATAGTTGGCTATTATAGGAGGTTTGTCCCCAACTTTGCCACTGTTGCTGCACCACTGACCGACCTGACCAGAGGCAGAAAGTCAGTGATGATAAAGTGGAACGCCGAGGCCGAGACGGCTTTTCAAAAGCTTAAGACAGCTTTGTGCCAAGATCCGGTGCTTGTAGCTCCAGATTTTACAAAAGATTTTGTAGTACAGACAGATGCTTCAAGCGAAGGGTTGGGAGCGGTCCTGTCTCAGGAAATCAATGGGGAGGAGCACCCTGTGGTCTTTCTTAGTAGGAAGCTGACGGCAGCTGAAAGAAACTATGCGGTGGTGGAGCGGGAGTGTCTGGCCATCAAGTGGGCTCTAGACTCCTTGCGATATTTCCTCCTGGGCAGAAAGTTCCGCTTGGTGTCAGACCATGCTCCGCTTACCTGGATGAGACAGAATAAACACACCAATGCCAGGGTAACAAGGTGGTTCCTTTCTCTCCAGGAGTTCAATTTCATGGTAGAGCACAGACCCGGGAGACAGCATCAGAATGCCGATGCCCTCTCCCGAGTCCATTGTATGGTGTCTACTGTTGCCTCCAACACCTCCGCGTTGAGGCAGAGGGGGGGGATATGTACAGGACACCAGGGGTGGGTCCTGGACGGGTGCTATACGGCACCACTGTTTGGACTATGGTCCATTTAAATAGAGGTAGAAGGTTCAGGGGGTCACCCAAAAGTGGGTGAAAAGTTCCAGGCAGGCGCTAATTCAGAGAGGACTGGCTCGCAGTCTTCTCTATCTTAATAAAGTAGTTTGGGGCCTGGAATTTTGGAGGCTCCAAAGTGTTATTTGGGTGGGATGGAGCCTCCACTCCTAAACCCTGGAAGCCAGCGCACAAGGGGTTAAAATCTCACAGACAACCACCCATTAAAGCAGGAAGTGATGCTGGAGGGAATGAGTGAGTTGGGAGAGTGCACCTGTGAGGACAAGATGGAAGTCTGCTAGCTGCTCAGAGAGGATTTCTGAGTAGTTTGGAAGTGAAGCTGTGTCTGCAGGGAAGGTCTGGAGGACTTCTTACTAAAAACGTATGTGCCTTTCTTTTGGTTGTTTTTCTGAAGAAAGACTTTTTCCTAATTTATGCTGGAAACAAGCAGGACTTTTGTTGTGACGTTTTGGATGCTGAAGAAAAGCTTTATTTTGTTTTGTTTGGTCACCAATAAAGACCCTTTGCTTTACTGACACGGTTTTACGCACTTGTCTCGCGGAGCTTAAGAACCCCCAAAGTTTACAATAGGGAACCACAATCAATGACGTCAGACCTACAGCCACACCCCCCTACAGTTAGAAACACAGATGAGGTCACACTTAACCCCTTCAGCGCCCCCTTGTGGTTAACTCCCAAACTGCAATTGTCATTTTCACAGTAAACAATGCATTTTTAATGCATTTTTTGCTGTGAAAATGACAATGGTCCCAAAAATGTGTCAAAATTGTCCGATGTGTCCGCCATAATGTCACAGTCACGAAAAAAATTGCTGATCGCCGCCATTAGTAGTAAAAAAAAAAAAAATAATAATAAAAATGCAATAAAACTATCCCCTATTTGTAAACGCTATACATTTTGCGCAAACCAATCGATAAACGCTTATTGCGATTTTTTTACCAAAAATAGGTAGAAGAATACGCATCGGCCTAAACTGAGGAAAAAAATTGCTTTTTTTATATATTTTTGGGGGATATTTATCATAGCAACAAGTAAAAAATATTGCATTTTTTTCAAAATCGTCGCTCTATTTTTGTTTATAGCGCAAAAAATAAAAACCGCAGAGGTGATCAAATACCACCAAAAGAAAGCTCTATTTGTGGGAAAAAAAGGACACCAATTTTGTTTGGGAGCCACGTCGCACGACCGCGCAATTTTCAGTTAAAGCGACGCAGTGCTGAATCGCAAAAAGGGGCCTGGTCCTTTACCTGCATTTTGGTCCGGGTCTTAAGTGGTTAACATCACAACAAACAGGCAGTGTCGGTAAATACATAATGTACTTGGCACAAGAGCAAATATGTGGTCTGTACAAGCCAGGTATTATCATTTATCAATGCATCCTAGTTATGTTACAAGAAAAAGTCCTGTAATTGGAATGTTTTTCTGCAGTTCTAGACTTTCTTAGAGATAATATTAATCAACCGATTTAAAATTTTGAGTTGCTGCCCTTTGTATTGTATAAAATGATGCTCCTGGTGTTAAATATCCTTAAGCATTTTACCAATGAGTGCTAACGATAAGCTAGTGCTGTTTGTCGCTGTGCTGCCCTGCACTGCATCTGTCGATCATAAAGAAATCCGCTTTGGTATGAAATTCAGAGTCTTCATTGTTATGTTCTATTACAACATAGTCTGGGGAGACTTGAGAATCTCGCACTCTTCACAGCAGCTCAGAATCTATAAATCAATAAATGAAATCTAAGATGCTGGCAGAGGGACAGGAAGGCATTGTGGCCCCAATGAAACAAGTCAGTTTCTATTAGTTGCAGAATCTTCCATCTGTAACGTGCGATCGATGAAGAACTTCTTTGACAAAATTTGGATAATAGATTAGTAATGGTGGAAATTAAGTGTTTTTTATGTAACTTATTTCTCTTTGAAACAAATAGTATAGTCAATAGTACGTATTTAAAAGTGAAGTTTGTGTATGTAGTTAAATAATGTATTACAGCTTTGCACAATCTTTGATTTCCAATTGTACTGGTACTACAAGTTTTAAAAGACATTGGCCCGGATTCAGTAAGAATTGCGCATTAATTACGGAGGCACAGGGCAACGATTTTGCCCTGCGCCCCCGCAAATTTGCGCCGCTGCCCTCGATTCACGGAGAAGTAGCTCCGTAAATTGCGAGGGCGCGCCGGCAAAATTGCCCGGCCTAAACGCGCGCAATTTAAATGATCCCGCAGGGGGTGGGAATCGTTTAAATTAGGCGCGTTCCCGCGCCGATCGTAAAGCGCATGTGCCGTCGGGAAACTTTCCCGACGTGCGTTGCGGCAAATGACATCGCAAGGACGTCATTTGCTTCAAAGTGAACGTGAATGGCGTCCAGCGCCATTCACGAATCACTTACGCAAACGACGTGAAATTCAAATTTCACGATGCGGGAACGGCGGGTATACAGTAGGTGTTTGTGATATTGTGCTTTTAGCACGACAGCGTCGCGCTGATACTCGGCAACATGGTGCCGAGATCTCGCCGACATCTTGCACTCACTGGAATAGTGACAGCACATCCCAGCAAGCGCGTCATAGAAGCGACGGGAGATCCGACTTGGATTCCCGCCAATTCTACACGTGTGCAGCGTTTGTTATGAATCCTGAAGGGGAAGTCCCCGCCGGATTTTAAATAAAAATCCGGCATGGGTCCCCCCTCAGGAGCATACCGGGCCCTTGGGTCTGTTATGGGTTGTAAGGAGAGCCCCCCTACGCCGAAAAAACGGCGTAGGGGGTCCCCCTACAATCCATACCAGACCCGTATCCAAAGCACGCTACCCGGCCAGCCAGGAAGGGAGTGGGGACGAGCGAGCGCCCCCCCCCTCCTGAGCCGTACCAGGCTGCATGCCCTCAACATGGGGGGGTTGGGTGCTCTGGGGCAGGGGGGCGCACTGCGGCACCCCCACCTCAGAGCACCCTGTCCCCATGTTGATGAGGACAGGGCCCCTTCCCGACAACCCTGGCCGTTGGTTGTCGGGGTATGCGGGCGGGAGGCTTATCGGAATCTGGGAGCCCCCTTTAATAAGGGGGCCCCCAGATACCGGCCCCCCACCCTAAGTGAATGAGTATGGGGTACATCGTACCCCTACCCATTCACCTGCAAGAAAAGTGGTAAAAACACAAATAAACCACAGTGTATTAAAATATTTAATTTTTCTGCTCCGGAGGCCCCCCCTGTCTTCTTTATTAGCTCTTTTACCAGGGGGGGCTTCTTCTTTGACGTCTTAGGGTGGGTGGGGGCCGCCGTCTGGTTCTCTTCCACCGCCGGGGGGGTGGCTTTTAAAAAAGCCCCCACCCCCCCGGCGGGTTTCCTCCGGCGTCTTCGGCGGGGCTCTTCTTCTTCCGCTATCCCGACGGGTCTTCTCCGCTATCCGGGGGGTCTCGCCGCTCTCCGCTGTTGACTCGTCGCACCCCGGTTCTTCGTCTCGCAGTCCGGTCCCTTCTTCCGTGCTGTGAGTTCTTCTTCCGCGCTGTGACGTCATGTTCTTCACTTCTCTTTTTCTCCCGATGTTGACTCGCCGGTCCTCCTCGCTGAAATGACGGATGCGCGCCTTGCATCGGACCTATATAGGCCTCACAGTCCCATCATGCTCTGTACCTACCCATGTGATACCTACCCACCACGTGGTAGGTATCACATGGGTAGGTACAGAGCATGATGGGACTGTGTGGCCTATATAGGTCCGATGCAAGGCGCGCATCCGTCATTTCAGCGAGGAGGACCGGCGAGTCAACATCGGGAGAAGAAGAGAAGTGAAGAACATGACGTCACAGCGCGGAAGAAGAACTCACAGCACGGAAGAAGGGACCGGACTGCGAGACGAAGAACCGGGGTGCGACGAGTCAACAGCAGAGAGCGGCGAGACCCCCCGGATAGCGGAGAAGACCCGTCGGGATAGCGGAAGAAGAAGAGCCCCGCCGAAGACGCCGGAGGAAACCCGCCGGGGGGGTGGGGGCTTTTTTAAAAGCCACCCCCCCCGGCGGTGGAAGAGAACCAGACGGCGGCCCCCACCCACCCGAAGACGTCAAAGAAGAAGCTCCCCCTGGTAAAAGAGCTAATAAAGAAGACAGGGGGCGGCCTCCGGAGCAGAAAAATAAAATATTTTAATACACTGTGTGGTTTATTTGTGTTTTTACCACTTTTCTTGCAGGTGAATGGGTAGGGGTACGATGTACCCCATACTCATTCACTTAGGGTGGGGGGCCGGTATCTGGGGGCCCCCTTATTAAAGGGGGCTCCCAGATTCCGATAAGCCTCCCGCCCGCATACCCCGACAACCAACGGCCAGGGTTGTCGGGAAGGGGCCCTGTCCTCATCAACATGGGGACAGGGTGCTCTGAGGTGGGGGTGCCGCAGTGCGCCCCCCTGCCCCAGAGCACCCAACCCCCCCATGTTGAGGGCATGCAGCCTGGTACGGCTCAGGAGGGGGGGGGCGCTCGCTCGTCCCCACTCCCTTCCTGGCCGGCCGGGTAGCGTGCTTTGGATACGGGTCTGGTATGGATTGTAGGGGGACCCCCTACGCCGTTTTTTCGGCGTAGGGGGGCTCTCCTTACAACCCATAACAGACCTAAGGGCCCGGTATGCTCCTGAGGGGGGACCCATGCCGGATTTTTATTTAAAATCTGGCGGGGACTTCCCCCTCAGGATTCATAACAAACGCCGCACACGTGTAGAATTGGCGGGAATCCAAGTCGGATCTCCCGTCGCTTCTATGACGGCTCTGTCTCCATCGCGGCAAGCCAGCTCGGCGCTGGCTCCCGCGATGGGGCTCGTAGGTGCTCAATCTCGCCGAGAAAGAGAGCGAGATTGACACAAAATCGGGTTCACCTACTGTACTTTAGCATTGGCTGTCCCTACTATTAGAAGGGGCAGCCTTACGCTAAAGACACCGTACGGAAACTCCGTAACTTGCGTACGCAGGGCTCGCGCAACATTGTGAATTGGTGTTAGTATGCAATTTGCATACTATACACTGAGCACAATGGGAGCGCCCCCTAGCGGTCATCGCAAGAATGCAGCCTAAAATCTGCGTGGCATAAGAGCCTTATGCCACGCAGATTTTAGGCTGCAGTCGGCGTTACGATGTTCCTGAATCAGGAGCATTCGTAACGCCGGCGCAAGCAAGCAATTGCGCTGCGTAACTATGGTTACGCAGGCGCAATTGCTCTCTGAATCCGGGCCATTGCCAACCACAGGTCTTGCTTACTTCTTACTTTAACATTTATGATAAGTGTATTTTAGGAACAGAATTTACATGTGGGATGGATGGCGTATAATGGGGAAGCTTTGCCATTCTAGGACCTTTATGAACTATACGTTTCTTAGCTCTATAAATTCAGCTTCCAAAGACATTTAAACTTGCATTGTCTATAAGTTGATAATCTCTTTAAATAATTGTTAGGTTAAAGTGGATGTAAAGCCACTCTCATCCTTTCTAAACTACAGCCATAGTGCTGATCTATAAGGATATAGATGCCTCCTGCATGTATCTTTACCTGTCGAATGTCTCCCCTCTGTCTGTTATAAGAACTGAAAAACTGCAGATTCTGTGGGTGGGTCTGTTGTCTGGGGCTCTGTGGGTGGATTCATGATGTCAGTAGACTCCCCGCTCTCCTCTACACTCCCCTTGTCAACATGCATTTTTTCCTATGTATTCCATACACTGAATTCTGCTATGATCACTAACATCCAGTCAAAATCCAGAAAAGTAACCACATGACTTCAGAAAAGTGGGGGTGGGAATTAAAAAAATAATGCCTGTCTCCAGGCTAGTGCATGAGATATGTAAATAACCTGTCACTCACAGCAAGGGGGCGTAATGGACTAAGGTTTTTCTTACGTTTTATTTCACTGAACAATAAAAGAGGATTGCTCAGAGCTGGATTAACTCTGTGTGGCAAGACTGGGCACAGATGATAGGAAATCTTATACTCTACATTGTGACATAAAAAAAAAAAACTCGGGTTTACATCCACTTTAATTAAAAAAACAAAACAAATGTATATATTTATGTTCCCCCAATTACTATAAGGATATATATATATATATATATATATATATATATATATATATATATATATATATATATATATATATATATATATATATATATATTTGGTTTTGTTTTGTTTTTTTTTGTTTTGGAATTTTTTATGTAAGGGTTTTGTTGGGATACATATATTTTTGTTTATATGTTGCAGTAATTTTAATGCTATTTTATTTTAAAGGTTACTTCATAATTATGTTCACATACTGTGTTTTTAAAAGGTTTTACTGTTTCATGTATGTATATATATATATATATATATATATATTCTTTCAGGAATATATATGAGATGTTTCCTGTTGTTGTTGTTGATTTGCATTGATATTTTTTGATATATACATTTTTTCTTGAGTTCACATCTATCGGTGTGACTACATGGATCCTCCCCATGTGTTTCCTCGGCTATGAGTCTTTTTGACCACACCTGTTTGCAATTAAGATAACATAATTGATCATGTGATTAACATTTGAGATCAATGTGTGTGGTCCTACAGCTATGACTAAGAAACGCATAAGCTGCTTTTGTACCTGTACTTCTGTTGTCATATATGAAAGTGATTGATTGTTTTTCTACAATAATGGTGTTTAATTGGAGTGCGGCTGTCCAGACATTTCCTTTTCAACAAACATGTTATACTTATCTGCTCTGTGTAGTGGTCTTGCACAGAGCGATCCCAAACCTCCTCTTCTGGGGCCCCCCCGCAACCGTGGCCCACTCCTCCTCTTCTCCTTCTACTCCCATTGCAAAGCACTTGCAATGGGGTTAGACATGCTGGCTCAACCCCAAGCCAGGTTGTGTGCATCTATAGACACACATAAGGAAAAGGGAACATTGCTTTTAAGTTTAACGGGATTAGACAATTTAATGGTTAAAAATAAGGCAACTCACGCAATGGGAGAGATGGAGCTTTGTTGGCCTGATGAAAGAGCATGCATGCTCTGAACACATGCCGCCTCTTCTGCCCACAAACCCGCTAGTGATGTCACCCCCCCCTCCCCTATCTCCAGTGTTCTCAGCCTCCCCAAGCACTGCAGGAAGTGCCAGAAGCAATATTTTTTAACTTTTGCTATAATAAATATCCCCCACAAAATATATAAAAAAACAAATTTCTTTCACGGTTTAGGCCAATATGTATTCTTCTACATATTTTTGGTAAAAAAAAAACTTGCAATAAGTGTATATTGATTGCTTTGCGCAAAATAGTAGATACATTTATGGCATTTTTATTATTATTCGTTTTTTTTACTAGTAATGGGGGCGATCTGTGATTTTTATCGGGACTGCGACATTGTGGCAGACAGATGGGACACTTTTGACGCTATTTTGGGAAGATTAACATTAATACATCGATCAGAGCTACAAGTAGCCACTGATTACTGTATAAATGACACTGACAGGGAAGGGGTTAAACACTAGTGGTGATCAAGGGGTTAAGTGTGTTCCCAGGATGTGTTCTAACTGTAAGGGGGATGGGCTCATTAAAATATGACAGAGATCACTGCTCCCGATGACAGGGAGCAGTAGATCCCTGTCATGTTGCAAGGCAAAACAGGGAAATGCCTTGTTTACATCTCCCCGTTCTGCCTCTCCTCGCCGCAATCGCAGGCATGTCCGCTAGGCGGCAAATTCAAAGGGACCTACAGGTACGCTCTTACAGGTACGCCCTTTTGCCTGCCCGTGCCATTCTGCCAACGTAAATCGGCATGCGGCGGTCGGCATATGGTTAAATAACAGACATCTGTCTCAACTGAAAATCCAAAAAAAACACATGATATAAATTGAGTTGCAGTTTAGTGAGTAAAATATGCATTTGATTCCCTACCAACCACCAATAAATCTGGCTCCCACAGACTGGCTATATGTGCTCATGTGGTCCTGTTCATTTAAGAAGGTGCTCCTAACAACTCGTTATATGTATAAAAGACACCTGTTCACAGAACCTCTTTCTTCCATTCAAACCTTATCTTATCATGGACAAGACTAAAGAGCTGTAAAAAGATGTCAGGGACAAGATTGTAGATCTGCACAAGGCTGGAATGGGCTACAGGACCATCAGCAAGAAGCTTGGTGAGCAGGTGACAACTTTTGGAGCGATTAATCGCAAACGGAAAAAATATAAAATAAACATCAGTCGTCCTTGGTCTGGAGCCCCATGCAAGATTTCCACTCGTGAGGTAAGGATGATCATGAGAAAAGTGAGGGATCAGCTCAAAACTACATGGGAGGAGCTTGTGAATGATATCAAGGCAGTTGGGACCACAGTCACATAACAAACCATCGGTAACACAATACGCCACCATGGATTGAAATCCTGCAGAACCCGCAAGGTCCCCCTCCTCATGAAGTTACATGTATAGGCCCGTCTAAAGTTTGCCAATGAACATCTAAGGCCTCGTACAGACGAGAGGATATCCGCTGGAAACGGTCCGGACCGTTTCCAGCGGATAAATCCTCTGGCGGATTTGGATCTGATGGCTGTACACACCATCAGATCGAAATCCCCGCGGAATACATACGCGGTGACGTGGCCGCGCCACCGCCGCGACGATGACGCGGCGACGTGCGCGACCCTGGAAGGTAAATACTTCCACGCATGCGTCGAATCATTACGAAATTTTTATCCCCTGGGAATCCGTCGGCTGGATTTTTATCCGCTGGGAAATGTCCGCTAGGCCGTACACACGACCGGATCTATCTGCTGGAACTGTTCCGCGGATCAATCCCAGTAGATAGATCCGGTCGTGTGTACGGGGCCTCAATTATTCAGAGAAGGATTGGGAGAAAGTGCATGTGTTCAGAATAGACCAAAATGTAGCTCTTTGGCATTAACTCGACTTGCCATGTTTGGAGGAATAAAAATGCTGACTAGGACCCTAAGTACACCATCCCTACAATCAAGCACAGAGGTGGAAACATTAGGCTTTGAGGCTATTTCTCTGCTAAAGGTACAGTCCAACTTTGCTGCATTGAGGGGCCAATGGAAGCGGCCATGTATTGTAAAATCTTGGATGAGAACCTTCTTCCCTCAGCCAGAGCACTGAAAATGGGTCGTGGATGGGCCTTCCAGCATGACAATGACCCAAAACATATCGCCAAGGCAACAAAGAAGTGGCTCAAGAAGAAGCACATTAAGATCATGGAGGGGTCTAGCCAGTCTCCAGATCTCCAGACCTTAATCCTACAGAAAATTTATGGAGGGGAATGAAACTTTGAGTTGCCAAGCAACAGCCAAGAAACCTTAAGGATTTAGAGAAGGGGGCAGATCCTCAAAGAAATTACGCGGCGTATCTCTTGATACACCGCGTAATTTAGAATTTTGCGCGTCGTATCTTTGTTTTGGTATCCACAAAACAAGATACAACGGCATCTGTGTTAGATCCGACAGGCGTACGTCTTCGTACGCCGTCGGATCTTAGATGCAATTTTTCGGCGTCTGCTAGGTGGCGTTCACGTCGTAATCCGCGTCGAGTATGCAAATTAGCTATATCCGACGATCCCTGAACGTACGACCGGCAGCTGCATTTTTTTACGTAGTTTCCGTTCGGCTTTTTTCGGCGTATAATTAAAGCTGCTATATGGTGGCGTACTCAATGTTAAGTATGGCCGTCGTTCCCGCGTCTAATTTTAAAAAATTTACGTCGTTTGCATGAATGGGGCTGGACGCCATTTACGTTCACGTTGAAAACAATGACGTCCTTGCGACGTCATTTGGAGCAATGCACCCTGGGAGTTTTTAAGGACGGCGCATGCGCAGTTCGTTTGGCGTGGGGACGCGCTTCATTTAAATGAAATACGCCACCTACCCGCCCAATTTGAATTCCGCCGTGGGAGATACACTACGCCACCGTAACTTACGGCGGAAATTCGTTGAGGATTCAAACCAAAGCCAGGTAAGTTACAGCGGCGTAGCGTATCTTACATCTGATATACACTACGCCACCGTAACTTACGGCGCAAATTCGTTGAAGATTCAAACCAAAGCCAGGTAAGTTACAGCGGTGTAGCGTATCTTACATCTGCGCCGGGCGCAGTGTATGTATGTGGATCTGCCCCACGATCTGTAAAGAAGTGAACCAAAATCCCTCCTGAGATTTGTGCAAACCTGGTAATCGACTACAAGAAATGTCTTACTTCTGTGCATGTGAACAGGGGTTTCTCCACCAAGTACTAAGTCATGTTTTACTTGGGGATCAAATACTTATTTTAATCACCGAACTGCAACCCAATTTATAACATTTGTATCATATTTGGGGGGATTTTTGGTTGATATTTGGGGCCAGATTCACAAAAGAGATACGACGGCGTATCTCCTGACACGCCATCGTATCTCTGAGAGTATCTATGCGGCTGATTCATAGAATCAGTTACGCATAGATAGCCCTAAGATCCGACAGGTGTAATTGACTTACACCGTCGGATCTTAGGATGCAATACTTCGGCCGCCGATGGGTGGAGTTTGCGTAATTTTCCAGCGTCGGGTATGCAAATTAGCTTTTACGGCGATCCGCGAAGGTACGCGCGTTCGTTACGTCGTCGCTAGTTGGTTTTTCCCGTCGCAAAGTTAGGCCTGCTTTTTCATGGCTTTACTTTAGACAAGCCATGTTATAGTATGGCCGTCGTTCCCGGGTCGAATTTCAAATTATTTTTATTTTTTTTGCGTAAGACGTCCGGGAATACGAAAGTACGTTACGTACGTCGCCATTCAAAACATGACGGGCGACGTCATTTCGCGCAAAGCACGGCAGAAAATTTCAAAACAGAGCATGCGCAGTACGTTCGGCGCGGGAACGCGCCTAATTTAAATGGTCCACGCCCCATTTAAATTAGGCGGGCTTGCGCCTGACGTCTTTACGTTACTCCGCCGCAAGTTTACACTCAAGTGCTTTGTGAATCAAGCACTTACGAGGAAAACTTGCGGCGGTGTAACTTAAAGACGATACGTTACACCGCAGCAGTTCTCTATGAATCTGGCCCTCTGTCTCTATCATTTAGGATACACCTATGATAAAATTATAGGGCCAGATCCACAAAGAGCCGGCGTAACGTAAAAATTCCCATTTAAGTTACACTGCCTTAAAATTTCTACCTAAGTGCCCGATCCACAAAGCACTTACCTAGAAATTTTCGGCTGTGTAACTTAAATTCCGCCGGCGCAAGGCGTTCCTCTTCAAATGGGGGCGATTCACATTTAAATTAGGCACGCTCCCGCGCTGGCCGTACTGCGCATGCTCGTGACGTCATTTTCCCGACGTGCATAGCGCGAAATTACGTTACGCCAAGCTTTGTGGATCGCGCCGGGTCAATAAAGTTGCGTCGGGAAAAAAAAAATAATAAAAAAAAAAAAAGGCGTCGCTGGACAGAAGGGTCTGCTTTTACAAGGTGTAAACAGTTTAGACTTTGTAAGAGCAGCCCTAATTTTACGATTGCAAACTAAAACTTACGGAGAAAAAACGAAGCTGAAAAGCTTCGTGGATCTCCGTAAGTGCTAATTTGCATACCCGAAGCGGCATTTCGACGCAAAATGCCCCCAGCGGCGGATGCGATACTGCATCCTAAGATCCGGCAGTGTAAGTCCCTTACACATGTCGGATCTTCTGTCTATCTATGTGAAACTGATTCTGTGGATCAGTTCCATAGATAGAAACAGGGATACGACGGCGTAACAGTAGATACGCCGGCGGATCCCTTTTGAGGATCTGGCCCATAGACCCTTCATTTCTTTGTAAAGTGGGAAAACTTACAAAATTAGCAGGGGATCAAATAATTGTCTCCACTGTATATACTGTATATACATGCACAGGTGTTCTCTCATGAAAAAAACAATCAACAGAAAAAAACAATCAACACTGCTATCACACGTCACCAAACCACTGCAATACTTTGAAATATAGCTTTGTAACCTGTTTAGTAATATTGTGGGTTATTTTTGTTTATATACATGTTTTTCAGAGACTAGTGGTTTTAATTTTTGCATTGTTATTGTGGTGTGCTACAGTGTCTTGTAGCATACTGTGTAATTATAGGTATCATAGTACTGTCCGTGGTTCTGAATTCGCCAGCGCTGTTGTTGTAATGCTACAGGAGTAGCGCTGCTTTTGACTGAATTGAAAACAAATGCCACCCCCCCTTTCAAGTGATCCCTGCCTAGCCCACCAGGCAAGTGACTAATTTCCCTTTGGCAAGAGCGTTGCTGTACTGAAATCAGCCCTTCCGCCTTTATGAATCAGCTTGAAAGTAAGAGCAGAGCTTTGTGATCTTATGACTTTACAACCAACCTGCATACTACTCCACTGCCTTGCGCAGTCCTGTATAATGCATTTTTCTCTAATGTTAAAGCAATGTTTTAGTCTTTTGCAAATCTTTAAAGTCCACAAAAATGGCTGCTGGAGGCTGATTTCATCAGCAGCACTGTGATTGCCAGTCCTTTGTGTGTGATGCAAACAAATGCCAAGGGAGATGGGATGCTATGAACTGTGTTTTCACTTAAATAGATTGTCTTTTAAGCAGCTGCTCATAAAAAGCACAGCTTTATGTGATGCTTTAATCAAAATGTCACTACAGCCCAGACAGAGCTATGGTGAGCTTCATTCTAGCCACAGACGTGGTTTTCATTTATGGAATCTCACAACACTGCCCCAGCCACCATTAACTGCTCCTATGGCAAGATAAATGAGTGAATGACAGCAATCCTATGTCGGAACTCCAAGCCGATGCCCTTGTGTGATGTCTTGATCTGTTTGTACATCTCCCTTGGGAAGTCCTGAGCAATTATATTCACCCAGTGCACACGGAGCCCCCTCTGTATGTTGAGAATTTATAGAAGAATGGGTAATTCTTGTTAATGACGACTACATCTGTTCAATTACACAGCTTTATATTGCTGCTTAATTAGGGACGTGTCAAGATAGGGAAGAAAGACTGAAAAGGGGAGGGTGGCTGTCTTCTTAGAATTGGCAGAGGCAGTTCTGTGGTAGACTTGTCTTTTTTGAGGATACCGAGGACCATGACAGGCTTTGTAAACTAGTGTCCCTGAGTAGTTCCACTAGCCTTTTTAAGGGAATAAATTTTACCTTCCACATTAAATAAAAAATCCAAAATATTCCCAGCAGCGCATAGCATTTCCTAAAGCCGTCTGCTACATCCGAAGGGCTTTGGGCTACAAACAACCCTTGGCAAGATTTTTTTTTTTCAGCTACTAGGTATGAAAAAAAGACATGCGTGACATGTTAACAAACAAAAAAAACAAAGCCTGTTCATTTTACCTTTCTTATTCCACAGCATTGGCTCTGATTCATCAAAATGCACTAGTATTTAACCACTTAAGACCCGGACCAAAATGCAGCTAAAGGACCTTGCCCCTTTTTGCGATTCGGCACTGCGTCGCTTTAACTGACAATTGCGCGGTCGTGCGACGTGGCTCTCAAACAAAATTGGCGTCCTTTTTTCCTCACTAATAGAGCTTTCTTTTGGTGATATGTGATCACCTCTGCGGTTTTTATTTTTTGCGCTATAAACAAAAATAGAGCGACAATTTAAAAAAAAATGCTATATTTTTTACCTTTTGCTATAATAAATATCCCCCCAAAAATATATTAAATATTTTTTTTTCCTCAGTTTAGGCCGATACGTATTCTTTTACCTATTTTTGGTAAAAAAAAATCGCAATAAGCGTTTATCGGTTGGTTTGAGCAAAATTTATAGCGTTTACAAAATAGGGGATAGTTTTATTGCATTTTTATTAATTTTTTTTTTTTTTACTACTAATGGCGGCGATCGGCGATTTTTTTCATGACTTCGACATTATGGCGGACACTTCGGACAATTTTGACATATTTTTGGGACCATTGTCATTTTCACAGCAAAAATTGCATTTAAAATGCATTGCTTATTGTGAAAATGACAATTGCAGTTTGGGAGTTAACCACAGGGGTCGCTGATGGGGTTATGTGTGACCTAAAGTGTGTTTACAACTGTAGGGGGGTGTGGCGGTAGGTGTGACATCATCGATTGTGTCCCCCTATAAAAGGGACCACACGATCGATGATGCCGCCACGCGACCCACGGCTGGACAATAGCACAGCACGTACTTGTACGTGCATGTGCCCAGCCGTGCCATTCTGCCGACGTAAATGTGCAGGAGGCAGTCCTTACGTGGTTAAGACATGCTAAGTAGCACTTACAGTGTACGTGAAGGCTAATAAAACCCTGATTTAAAATGTTGGATTCCCCCAAGGTTAAACACATGCTGCGTGCTGTCTGTAAAATAGCTCTTAGGCTGCATTCACACCTAGGCGTAGGCAATAGCGGCGTTTTCAGGCGTTTTTTTCGGCGATTTGTCGCGCGAATATGCGCGTTTGCATACAGCGTTTTCTGACGTTTTTGTACCTCGTCTTTTTTCTTATAATCCAATAGGAAAAATGATCATCCCTGACATCACTTGTTGCTATCCTAGGATTTTTATTTTCCTCTTCCTGTGTGAATATACCTCTTCCGGGTCATCATTGTGCTTCCCATTCCAAGATGAACGACGATGAGATGGCATGTATGATGGCAGCAGTCACTGCCACCTCGTATATGCTATACCAGGGACAGAGGAGAAGGAAGAGGGCACGGAGCTATTGGATCCACCCTGTTATTGCCGGTCGGGAAGAAACAGGTAAATTTTGGGTCCTTTATAAAGATCTCCGAGAGCACGAGGAGAAATTCCTGGACTACACCAGGATGTCTATGAAAAGGTTTGGAAAAATTATCTGTATTCATTGTTTTTGACATTGTACCTTTCCATGTCCACTAAAAACCTCATTTATTTTTATTAACAGCTTTGATGAGTTGCTAGAACTGCTCAGCGGTAGATTACAGAGGATGGACACCTTTTTCCGCAATTCCATACCCCCTGCGGAGTGACTTATCATCACACTGTGAAAAGGTGGTGCTGTGAAGTGACGAAGTGGTGGTGCTGACAGATGTTGCGGGTGTTGGTTAGCATAGGGGCCATACGGTGGTGGTGGTTCTGGGGATAGGTAGGGTTCTTCCGGCGGAATAAATGTGTTGATGTACCGTATGGTACCTGCCAGCATATCGGCTTGTAGGGTTTTAGAAACCCTGTCCATTAACTCCGCCAGACATTGGGCCGACTTGTTTCCGTATGAAGGGGTATTAGTATTAGTACCCATTCTGTCCTTCATTTCGGACATCTGTAGCATCATTGTCACATTGGGGTCTGATTCCGGAGCTTTTCTTCTGGTCCCCCTCGCAGCTACACGTGGCACCGGCCTTGGTGTTGTCTCCAGCTCTCCCAGAGGTGTTGCCGGCGTAGATTGCGATGAACTGGCCAACTGGCTTTCCGGCTCCAGACCCTCCAGTGTCTGATCACATGAATTTCGGCTGCTGTTATCCATCCCAACAGGGGCGGTCGGAGCAGCTTCCTCCCAGCTGTTTTCAGTCCTGAAAATATAAATGAATTATTATAACTTTCGTATACCAATTGCGTTTACTGGCCTTAGTACAGATAATAGTTTACCTCGCCAAACTCAATGAAGGTCTCAAGAATTCTAATTCCTTAGCATGAATGTATTCTTTGATGGGACATGCCGCCGATCCACTCCTGTTACTCCTTACCAGTCTCATGTATCTTGCATAGGCGTCACAAAAGCTCTTCCATTTGTCTTTTATCTGTTTGACTGTCAAAAACAAAATAAAATAATATATATTATTTTCTTTGTAGATATTTATCGACTGGACAGTCTCTAGGAAGTCTACATTATGCCTTCCGTATAGGCAAGTCTACAGCGAGTTATATCACACGTGACACCTGCTCTGCTATATGGGAGGTTCTCCAGGAAGTAGTGTTCAAGAAACCTACTGCACAGGAATGGGCACAGATTGCGGAGGTATTCTGGCAACGCTGCAACTTTCCCAATTGTGTCGGAGCAATAGATGGGAAGCACATTAGGATTGTGAAGCCCATGAGAAGTGGAAGCGAATTCTTCAACTACAAGAAATACTTCTCATTTGTATTGATGGCTGTAGCAGATGCAAACTACTGTTTTACATACATAGACATTGGGTCATATGGGAGCAGCGCAGACTCAACCATCTTTGGAAACTCTAACTTTGGTCAAATGCTGCGATCAGATGATCTTGACCTACCACAATGCAGTCCTCTCCCAGGCACAAATGGCCCTCCCCTACCGAGTGTATTTGTGGGTGATGAGGCCTTTTCTTTGGGGACAAATCTCCTACGGCCTTATTCGGGGCATAGTTTGACAGAGGAGAGAAGGGTATTCAACTACCGCCTAACCTGGGCACGGCGAGTAGTTGAATGCACTTTTGGAATACTTGCCAATAAGTGGCGGCTCCTGCACACTCCCATAGTGTTAAACATGCAGAATGCCGTCACGGCTGTCAAAGGTGCGTGCGCCTTGCACAATTTTGTGAGGCAGCGCGATGGCTTTGATTTCGAAGAGCCGGTTACTGAGACTCTGGAAAGAGCTCAGTGGACTGGTGTCCGTGGGAACAGGCAGGGCTCCCATGTACGGGATCAGTATGCCGCATATTTTATGTCTCCTGAAGGACAGGTACCATGGCAGCTGGATTCCATTTAATTATTAATATTATTATTTTTTTGTGAAACTGTCAATGCTTGCCGTACTTTTTTGCAGAATACATCATATGCTGTTGTAATAAAATAAAAATATGTTATTGATGTATTAAGAAGTCTCATGTTTGTTTTATTTTGAGATTTTTTTAACTTTTGGTGCATTATCCCTATGGTATCAAATCGGGGTCATGGTGTCAGGATGGGAACAACAACTCACGGGTCCTGCCTCAGTGGTAACATTAGGGTTGTTGGTTACTAAGAAGGGGAGTATCCCCCCAATGGGGGCACTGTACTGTATTATTCACTGATAACAATGATGGTATACTAATCCTCCTAGGTGGAATAGTATACCATCATTGTTATCATTGAATAATACAGTGCAGTGCCCCATTGTTTGTGTCAATGGGGGGAATAGTGCGTCAGGACATTGGAAGGCTAGCAAACGGACAAATCTGACACTCGTGCAGCAGCATAGGTGCTTACAAAAGGTGGTGTCACTAGATATTTTATTTAACCACTTCAAGACGGCCGTCAGCACAAATATTATACGGGCACATATTGTCTCTTGCAAATAGTGGCACAGGTCTTTCACCTCCACCAGTCTACCCTCTTCCCCCACGGTTAGAACACTATATTGAGTACACATTCCCTTCCTCACCCCCCTAGTATGGGTATACAAACATTGAATTTCCAAAAAAAAACAAATATAATATCTACTTATGTTCATTTTACTTTTTCCCGGAGTTTACCTTTTTTATCTTTATCTGCCATTTCGGTCCAGTTAGGATATATCTGAGAGGCAATTTGGTCCCATGCCCTCCTCCGAACTGTTCTCAAACTGTAGGATGGATCCTTGATGTCATACAGGCAGGTGTGCTCCTTCACCATCCTAATAAATTTCTCTGTCTCCAGGACGGAAAGTGTATCACCGAGGTCTGATGCCATGCTTGCTGCTGTGTGATACTGCTATGCAAAATGGTGATTTTGGGACTTCCTGTTTGAGATGATGTACTTTCTTTTTTATTTCCAGTATTCAATATGAGCAGCAAAGGCGTAAAAACGCGTGTACAAACGCAATACGCGCGTATCGGGCGTTTTACATTGACTTCTATGGAAAACAAAAAACGCGCAAATACGCTCAAATCGCGCGAATTGCGCGACAAAAAAGGGTCCGGAACTTCTTTTGGCTACAGGCGATGCGCGTCAGGCACATCAGCGTGCAGATGTGAACCGTCCCCATTGACTAACATTGCTTTTTGTCCCTCTGGCGTTTGTTCGCGTCGCGCTACATGCGACAAAACGCGAAGGTGTGAATGGGGTCTTAGTGTAAACACCCTTTTAAAAAAAAAAATTGTGGTCACCAAGCTGCAAGTGATGGGAGAGAGAGCCGGCAACAGGGTAGCAAGGGAAGCCTCATGCGGGTGACCTCACAGAGCTGTGAATTCAGTCTCATTGTCAAGCCACTCACTGATACAGAGGAGCCAGAGCTTATTGATCACGTGACCGTATTAAAATAGACATTGATTGTACATGAGTTGGTCCAAGACTTGACCCAGAGTAATAGGACACATCCAGGACAATATAGGCCTGTTCAATAAATCAAACCGTTAAAGTGCAGTAAGCACATAGATATCAAACATTACCTTGTACAGTATTCATCTCACTACAGTAACTTGGATCATTGTGGGGTTGCCTACTGCTTTTTACACTACTTAATGTGTAACGTTTTGGAATAACCTGAATGTGTGGATAGCTTCAGATCTCCCTTTGTGGTACAGTAAGGGCTTTGGTTCGACCCTCACGGAGTCTGGGGAAATCAGGGACAATTACATCAATTTATACACTGTGCTCTCATAGTGTACTAAGCCTGCCCTGTACATTGATCATTTATAAAATGCAGCTTTTTTTTTTACATTCACAGTTACCCAACTAATTGTGACGTATATTTATCAAGCACGTTTTTTAACTGTCGTTTTTTTTTTTTTTGCCATACGTGAAATCTATATAGCGTTATTAAAGTGGTAGTAAACTCTGTATATAAGGTATAAGGTAAGGTATATAAACTCTGTATATACTTCTATAATAAGGCTTACCTGTAAGGCCTCGTACACATGGACAGACATGTCCGCTCGGAGATTTCTGTCTGATGGTTGTACACACCATCAGACAGAAATCCGCGCGTACACGATACGCGGCGACGTGCGCGGCCCTGGAAGGTCAATGCTTCCACGCCTGCGTCGAATCACTTTGACGCATGCGAGGGCTCTCGGCCGAGCGGACATGTACAGTGAGTCTGTACAGACGACCGAACATGTCCAATGGACGGGCTTTCCGCTGGAAACCTGTCCGATAGGCCGTACACACGACCGAACATGTCCACTGAAACTGGTCTGCAGACCAGTTTCAGCAGACATGTTCGGTCGTGTGTACGGGGCCTAAGTATAAAGAATATCTCCTAAATCTGTACGGTTTAGGAGATATTCCCCTCGCAATGAGCCGCTGACTGCAGCGGCGCAGCGGGGATCTTTGGCTAAAGGCTCGGCAGCCGCCGAACCTTGCTGGACAGAAATCTCCCACGCCCACACGCAGGAGTGACGTCATCACCGCTCCAGCCAATCACAGCGCTGGAGTGGCGATACCCGGAAGACACGCCGAGGCAAGATGACATCTCCCTCTGCGTGCACCAGGTAAGTTCCCCTAACCTCGTTCCAAGGTAAGTATTTCATAATGAGCTAGTATGTGGTGCATACTAGCTCATTATGGCTTTTGCTTTTCAGGTATGGGGGAAAAAAACAGCAGCTGCTTTACTACCGACTACTGATCATCTGTTAATATCTCATGATCCTAATAAAAAATTACTCGCAGCAGGTCTTAAATACCAGATTTTTCTGCATATTGGTGCAAAATTTCTTACTCAGTAATTTGGAAGGTATTTCCCTGTGTTTTTTTTTTTTTTATTTGTATGTATTTATTCCAGTTTTCTAGTGAAAAAATGTACCATATTTAAAGACAAGCGTCACCCTACAAACACAAAAATATATGTTGCATGCATTTCTGCATGCCTATCCCTATTCATTATTTTTTTTTTTAGGAGTTTTTTGGAAACTTATATTTTAGTTACCCCACTTTCTGGTTCTCAATAGGCACTAAAAAAACACTGCATCTCATGCATGCACTGAGAGACCTGGTGTGGTTTGTTAGAGAATAACAAACCACTCTGCGTCCCCTGTGCATGAGATAAAGCTCAGATGTCATTGGTGGGCCTGAACAAAATAAATAAGAAGAAGCCAGCAGACAATGCACTGTGACTGTGGGTTTCCCATTAGCAGTGAGGGCAGAGAAGGGAGACTGAACAAAACCTAAAATAAACTAGTATATCTCTATTACTAAGTTTATTACTTTCTTGTTTAAGATTGCATTGATATTATCGGTCTTATTTGGGGGTGGTCCACTTTAATAATTAGCCCTGTGTTATTGATAGTGGGGTACTGTAACTTTCCACTTTTTTCTGTCAACGTATTTCAGACATATCTCATTGTGGATGCTGGACATGTCCAAAAAAAAAAACATAATCAAAGTATCTGTACAAAGTACATGTGTAGTACAGGTGCAGCTCAAAAAATTATAATATCATCAAAAAGAAAATGTATTTCAGTGATTCAATTCAAAAAGTGAAACTCATATATTATATAGATTTATTACACAGAGTGATTTTATTTCAAGCATGTTTTTTTATTTTAATTTTGATGATTATGGCTTACAGCTAGTGAAAACCCAGAATTCAGTAAAATTAGAATATTACATAAGACCAACAAAAAAATGATTTTTAATACAGAAATATTGACTTACTGAAAAGTATGTCCATGTATATATATATATACCATTGGATGAATACAATAAAGTCCTTCACAGTGTGGTACCATGAAAATATGTATATGTGGTCCAAACATAAATTACACCCAGTAGAAGTTTGTGGCAGAAACCTACTACAAGGCAAGATGGTAAAACAAACATTCATATGTCCATGGAAGCAATCAATATATTATATTTGATCCCAATAGTTGCAATTGTAATGTGCTGATATTCGTACGATGCAGTAAAGGAACGATAACATTCAGAGTGATTTTCACACACAACACCCCTTGGATGTGCATTCAACACCAGGGGAGGGGGATGAGTACTCTTACGCCAAATCGTGGGCACACACGCCAGCGGCGGTGGGTCAGACAGGCACGGAATATCGTCAGGGATCAGTTTCTAGACCAAAATTCCCATAGAGAAGTTGGTTACTCTTGCATTAGTGAAGACAATAATAAGAGGTATTGGTTCCAAAGGTGAAGTTCATAGGTGGTTCGCTTTACGTCCGAGAGACAAAATGGATCATAGGAGAAGAAAAGGCCTCCACATAGTGCAGATAAATCTGGGGTATTTATTTAAAAAAAGTTCTTCCAAATAAAAAAGCAAAATAGTAAAAAAACATACAATCATCACATAAGATGTATGCACAGCGTGATCACAGAGAAATCAATAAAAAGCGTGGTAAACAGAGCTCAGCAGGCTATGTACCCGTACAAGAGATACTTCAACTGGGGCATGTATTTGTATTCTGTGCCACTCCACTCTTCCTCCAGACTCGAAGCACTGACACCAGCCGTAGTCCACTCCTTGTGAATCTCATCAAATTCTTAAATTCTTGAATGCCTTTGCTTCACAATCCTCTCAAGGCTGCAGTTATCTCTATTGCTTGTGCACCCTTTTCCTTCCACTCAACATTAATATGCTTGGATACAGCACTCTGTGAACAGACAGCTTTTTTAGCAATGACCTTTTGTGACTTACCCTCCTTGTGGAAGGGTGTCAATGATTGTCTTCTGGACAACTGTCAAGTTAGCAGTCTTTCCCATAATTGTGTAACCTACTGAACCAAACTGAAAGACCATTTAAAGGCTCAGGAAATCTCTACATGTCTTTTGAGTTAATTAGCTGGTTGATGTGTGACACCATGAGTCTACGATATTGACCTTTTTCACAATATTAAGAATTTTTGAGATACTGAATTTGGGGTTTTCACTAGCTGTAAGTTCTAATCATCAACATTAAAAGAAATAAATGCTTGACATATATTAATCTGTTTGTAATGAATATATATAATATATGAGTTTCACTTTTTGAATCAAATTACTGAAATAAATTAACATTTTGATGATATTGCCAATTTCTGACTCTCCCAAAATTGTGGACATTATGGACAGAAGGTGGTGTGAGAATAGTAAGCAGAAGGTAGTGTGGGCAGAGTGAGCTGAAGAATTACCAAGATGGACAGAATGAGCGTATGGTGAAACAGACAGACTATGTAGAGGTGGATAATACTGTGGGCTTAAACTGATAGATATTGAGTTGAAGGTGAAACAAACAGTTGTGGAGGGCAATGTGGCTAAGTAATAAGCCTATTTTATAGCAGACACCAATCAAAGTTGGGGTTTGACAATTTCAGAAGGTAATTTTAAATTTCACGTTTTTGATAATAATTGTTTACATGCAGTTTAATTGTTTTTAAAACTTACAATCATTGCAGCATGTATTTACAATTTGTATAATTTTAGTTTTATGATACCCAGTTAAATTATAGACTCGCTCACTGTTCTTTATTAACCATTTTTGAATACAACATATATATGGTCTTTACCCCTCTCCCACCAGTGGAAGTCAGGCCTTTAAGACGTGGCGGACACTGTCAGAGTGATTGTATGATCGAGAGTCATATGCATATGACTGCATGGCATAAAGTCCACTACAATGCTGCTGCATGTATGTGTATGGCTGACTTTAGGGGTTAAGAATATTTACTACATATAATAGGGTTGATTTACTAAAAGAGTACAGCATGTTCACTTCATGTTCAAAGTGAGTTTTCCCTAAGCTTAGTGAATGGGGTAAATGTAATCCCCCACCATTAGCTCCAGACCTACACAAAAAAATAAAATAAAAACGATTGTGTCAAATTTGGCTATTGTATAAACAAACATTTAATGCATATAGACGTTTCCCATCTCCTTCCCTCCTCTTTCCCATCCTAGACAACCCAAATATTCCCCCAAGCATGAAAAACTGAATGTTCAATCTGTTATGCTCCGAAAATAAACTTCATTCTCCACAATTCATCAAGGTACGTGCAACCGACATGCTTCTTGACCCTGACTCTTGCATATTACACAACCCAATTCAAACACAAATACTGTTCCTCTGATCTGGTTCAAAATGCACTTTCCTATTCTTAAATTGCTCCTTCTAGAGATATCATGACATCTAACTCCCTTCTTAGATAACTGAGAATCAGATCTCTGGTTCCCCTTTTGCCATAAACATGTACTAAAATCCTCACGACAACTGGTCAATATCTTTCATATGCTTTGGCCATGTCCAGCCCTACCGACGTTTTAGGCACACATTTATACCGTTGTTTAAAATTTACAGAACTTAATGGGCCAGATCCACAAAAGGGATACGACGGCGTATCTACTGATACGCCGTCGTATCCCTGTTTCTATCTTTGGAACTGATCCACAGAATCAGTTTCCAATAGATAGGCAGAAGATCCGACATGTGTAAGGGACTTACACTGTCGGATCTTAGGATGCAGTACCCCATCCGCCGCTGGGGGCATTTCGAGTCGAAATGCCGCTTCGGGTATGCAAATTAGCACTTACGGAGATCCACAAAGCTTTTCAGCTTAGTTTTTTCTCCGTAAGTATTAGTTTGCAATCGTAAAATTAGGGCTTCTTTTACAAGGCCTAAACTGTTTAGGCCTTGTAAAAGTAGACCCTTCTATCCCGCGTCGCCGTGTTTTTTTTTTCAAATTTTTTTTTTCCCCCGCGGCAACTCGTATTTTTTTTTTTACGCCCGTCGCGATTCTCAAAACCCGGCACAACGTAAAACCGCGCAAAGCACGTCGGGAAAACGACGTTGTGAGAATGCGCAGTACGGCCGGCGCGGGAGCACGCCTAATTTAAATGGGACTCGCCCCATTTGAATAGGAACGCCTTGCGCCTGCCGGATTTAAGTTACACAGCCGAAAATTTCTAGGTAAGTGCTTTGTGGATCGGGCACTTAGGTAGAAATTTTCTGGCAGTGTAACTTAAATGGGAATATTTAAGTTACGGCGGCTGGCTGTGGATCTGGCCCAATGTTCCTAAAGAACCTGCATATTTTCTCCTTCACCACAACTTGGTTCCTCTAAAGGCCTATAAAAATAACATAACAAGACACCTGGTCAATACTGCACCATCCTGCATTCCAGCAAAGTGTAAATCCACTACCCCTCCAACCATACAACAATGGCTTTAACAGGTAGAAGATATAAAATGTATAAAAGATCTGAAAAGTTCTCTAAAAGGTAAAGGCCCCACATTTCAAACCACCTGATTCTACTGCAACAATTATGCCTTTACAGAAGAGTTCAAATAACTGCTCACATGATGCCCACTGGGCACTCCCCACTGCCACAATTGAGTGAACAATTACATGGACTACCACACTTGACTTATCGTCAAAACTTTCGCTACCTCATCACTCTGCTTCAGTGTTATGGTAATCTATCTCAGCACTCCTCTCCTTTTCAGATCTTCTCAGCTAATATTACTGGGAATAAGGGTGGGCTTATTGATCTCCCCGTCTCCAATACACACTCTACCTCTATCCCTACCATTGTAACTCTATTACCTTCTCTAAAATAGGTTTACGTAGGTGAATCTCTACCAACTCTTTGCTCTTTTCCCTCTTTCCTTTTACATCCCACTATCTCTAGGACACAAACTCTAGCATTGGTTTCTGGAGTAAGTCACACCAGAGATGCTGTAGAGGGCCTTGCAAATGTATTTTCAGTCATGTCAATATATATATATGAATTGTAATATTATATTACCGTATTTATCGGCGTATAACAAGCACAGACGTATAACACGCACCCAAACTTTAAGACGGGAGTTTCAGGAAAAAAACTTTCCACAGCCCCTGCGTATAACACGCAGGCACAGTTTACCGTCTATTTTCAGGGTAAAAAAGTGAGTGTTAAACGCCAATAAATACAGTATTATACTTTGTTATAACTCAGTTAAACACATTTTATGGTGTGTGAACAGAAGACCCCTGTTACATAATAAAAATGATAAAAAACTGACAAATATATATATATAATCCAAAAGATAGAGTGGCACAAGTAATATCCAAATGTAAATGTATATTGAAGATTAGGGGAACCACTTTGATTCATGTGCATAGGGTCTTTAGGGAAAGTTTTATAAATGAATGATAGCACCATATTTACATAACTTATTTCATAAAAAAAATTAGAAGATTTCTTTATTATAAAATGTGAAGATGTATAACATTTTATGTCCTTGCTTCATGTACAGCATGTTTTGGCAGGGTAGAGTGTTGCACCCGGTAGAATATTATGTTGCACATAAGCAGGGGCTAATACTTTGCATTCTGCAATTAGGCAGATGGGTGGTATTCAATGTTATTTTCCTTTCCTACAATTCCCTATTATCTATTTTTTTTTATTCTTTATTTTAACCCTCCTGGCAGGATTCCCAAGTCTGGCTCGGGGTGGTATTTCATTACCAAAAGCTGTAACCCCGTGCCAGACTCGGGATCGCCTGGCAGCAGCCACAGGCATGGTTTACTTACCTTGTCCCTGGATCCTGCGATGCCGCCGCGCTGTGTGATCGAGCGGTGTCTCCTCGCTCAATTAACAGTGTCGCTGTGTGCCGCCGAGCTCCGTTCCCTGCGACGTAACGACGCACGGGGACGGAGAATGGCGCCAAATTCAAAAAAGTAAATAAACACAATACATACAGTATACTATAATCTTACAGATTACAGTACTGTATGTAAAAAATACACACACCCTTTGTCCCTAGTGGTCTGACCAGTGTCCTGCATGTACGTTTATATAATAAAAACTGTTCTTTCTGCCTGCAAACTGTAGATTGTCCATAGCAACCAAAAAGTGTCCCTTTATGTCAAAAGTGGTTTTAGAAAACAGCTAGAAAACAGCGATAATAAATTATAATCACTTGCAGAATTGAGCGATAGCGATTTGTGGGGAAATTTGTCATAAAAAAATAAAAGTAATGACAGCGACAATTCTGCAACTGAGCAAATGTCAGTGTTTTTGAGTTGATTACATTATTGAATAATTTTTATTATAATTATATTATTATTTGTTATAATTATTTATTATATTATAATTTATGATTTTGTTTTTCAAACTTTTTCATACCCGAGATGTCTGCTAGACTCTTGTTCGGACAGATTTAAGTAAGTTATTCCTAGGAATTACAGGCCTACAATGTAAAACGGCAAATTTCCTTGCAAAATAATGGTACCGCTTTCAGCACCTAAAATCTGAAATAATCATACCGCCAGGGAGGTTAAACTCTGACATAGTGGAACAAACAGGATACAAATAGATGAATTATGTGGATAATCATGTAAGAGAAATAGTCCACCACAGTAGATGGACAGAATCTATGTATAATATATGGTAGGCAATAGACATGTTGTTGTCCACCATTGTTGACTTGTTCCACCTCACGTTTTCCAGTTTCACAAGTGAGAAAATATGAGAACCAGCAAAGGGGAGGGTAGTATTAAAATGAGGGGTGGGGGTGTGCAGAGGATGGGGTAGGGGGGAGGAATTATACCCTCTTGAACTTGCCCCACTTCAGAATCTCTCATGGAACAGTTACTACACCATTAAGATGATACATGAACCAGACGTTCTAAATTTTGGAATGTTTCTCTGTTTGGTCTTTAACCACTTTACGCCCGCTCTATAGCAAAATGATGGCCGGGTGGTGGTTCAGTTATCCTAACTGGACGTCATATGATGTCCAGCAGGATAACAGCCGCCA
This sequence comes from Rana temporaria, assembly GCF_905171775.1. NCBI lineage: Eukaryota > Metazoa > Chordata > Amphibia > Anura > Ranidae > Rana > Rana temporaria. The sequence goes on from NC_053491.1 coordinate 133,610,868, forward strand.
GTACCCTTGGGGGTGCACATCACGGCGGTTGGGGGTGCGATGTGTCAGTCTGAGGCTCTTTACCATGTGATTAGCCATGTCCAATCACGGCTGATCACAATGTAAACAGGAATAGCCATTGATCGGCTTTTCCTCACTCGCGTCTGACAACCCAATTCAAACATGAATACTGTTCCTCTGATCTGATTGCGAGTAGAGGAGTGCTGATCGGCGGCTCTCCTGACAGGGGGTCTGCGCTGGTTGTTTATCAGTACAGCCTCCCCACGGATGCCCGCACTGGACCACCAGGGAAGCCGCTAGGACCACCAGGGAAGCCCCCAACAGTGGATGACCAGGCACGTACCCCATGGCATCCACATATGCACAATAGATGCCATCAGTGCCCACAAATGGGCACTGACTGGCAAAATTATGGATCAGATCAAACAAGTGATGCCCAGCAATGCCACTCATCAGTGTCCATCATTGCCCACCTATTAGTGACCATCAGTGGCACTAATACGTACTTATCAGTGCCGCCTATGTGTGCCCATCAGTGCTGCCTAGGAGTGCCATCAGTGCCACCTATCAGTGCCCATCAGTGCCGCCTTTCAGTGCCCATCATCGGTGCCCATTAGTTCCGCCTATCAGTGCCCATTGGTGCCACCTTATCAGTGCCCATCAGTTCAGCCATATCAGTGCCCATCATTGAAGAAGAAAACTTATTTACAGAAATAATTAACAGAAACAAAGAAACTCACAGAGGTGATCAAATACCACCAAAATAAAGCTCTATTTGTGGGAACTGGGTACAGTGTAGCATGACCGCGCAATTGTCATTCAAATTGCGACAGCGATGAAAGCTAAAAATTGGCTTGGGCAGGAAGGTGTATAAGTGCCTGGTATTGAAGTGGTTAAAGTCGGCCGTCAATTTCTCCATTAACTGGATGTACAGCCATTGCTCAGAATATTTATTCCTCATAGCCAGAATACAAGCTTTGGGTGCTTTAAGAAGACATTAAAGGAGAGGAATATTATATTTCTTGATTGACATTGGAGTAACATGCAACAAACAGGCTGCCAGTTTGTCCACAAGAGACACATCTGTCACCCTATGGATAATATCAGTTACTTGCTTTCAGAAGTCATATGTTGGGACAGGATAAAAAAATATGTACAGTAGCAATGTGCAGACTTCCTGATTACACCTCTAACACAGAGGTGACAGATTCTAATCAATTTTGTGAAAGACTGCAGGGGTCTTATACAAATGAGTCATGATTGTGTAACAACTTTCTTGGTAATTGTTAGCTATGGATGCCTTATAGGAAAAAAAGCATTATACATCTCTTTGGCGGCTGAGAGAAGAAAATCTTAAGCTCTTGTTCCCATTTGCGTAGGAAGGGGAGATCATTGGTATTACAATCGGAGGTCAGCATGTTATACAACAACAAGCGGTGCCGCATAGGTGCTTTTCCAGACAATAATTTGAGTGAGAGGGCAGAATCCCCAGTGTGTGCGGACGATTGTCTTGGGGCCCTTTCACACGGGCGGATCAGTAATGATCCGCCTCTGTGTGTCTGTAAGCTCAGCGGGGATCGCTCCGTATATCCCCGCTGAGCCGGCGGCTGACAGGGCGGTCCACGCACACTGTGCAGGGACCGCCCTGTCTTTTCTCCGCTCTCCCCTAATGGGGGGATTGGATGAACACGTCTCTATAGGTCTGAACTGTTTTGTCTTTCATTGATTTAAATGTTGCACTAAACCTTTCACCTCTTTGTATTTAAATTTTGGTTTGCAGAGATGAAGGAGGAATCGGTTACAAATGTAATACTTGCATGCTAAACAGTATGGGGCAGATCCACAGAGATCTGCACGGGCGCAGCGTATGGGAGATACACTACGCTGCTGTAACTTACATTTTTAAACTTCAAATCCTCAAAGAATTTGCGCCCTAAGTTATTCAAATCGGCGAGTAGGGGGCGTGTTTCATTTAAATGAAGCGCGTCCCTGCGCCAAATGAACTGCGCATGCGCCGTCCCTAAATTTCCCGCCGTGCATTGCGTGAAATGACGTTGCAAGGACGTCATTTTTTAAACTTAGACGTGACTTACGGAAATAGCTAATTTGCATACCCGACGCGGAAAACTACGCGAACTCCACCCAGCGGACGCAGAAGTATTGCATCTACGATCCGAAGGCGTACGAAGCCGTACGCCTGTCGGATCAAACCCAGATGCCGTCGTATCTTGGTTTGAGGATTCAAACTAAAGATACGACGCGGGTAATTTGAAAGTACCCCGGCGTATCAGTAGATACGCTGGCGGCGTACTCTGTCTGTGGATCTGCCCCTATGTATGTAATTCTAGGTTATATATAGACCTTTCATTCTGTATACAGTAGAGCAACACTTGGTTGATGGAGGAGCTTCCTGGCATACTAAGTTGACAGCTGAGTTGAAGTGCCGATTGCTGTTTATCCACTGACAGAAATCACTGAGGTCATTGTAAGGGTTATGTTATACTGGAAGCCAAGTGTCTTAGATTTTCATGATGCTGACAATCCTTGGCCCATACTTTTTTTTTTATTCCCAGCTACAGTCTAGATGTTGAGCAGTGAATGAAATAACAAGTACTGACACCTTTCTCAGGTTCCTTGCTTACCCCATGCACTTTTTGGCTTACCAGGTATTAGTTCATATCAGCTGGAAGGCACAGATACACATCAGCACAGAATATTTTTTTTTTTTTTAATGCAATGTTTATTCCATGGCAATGTTTCAGCCACAGCTGCCTGCAGCGTTTGAATGCTGCAAGGATTTATATTTTATTTTATTATTTTGTCTTTAGTTTTGATTTCAGAAATGCAGGAACTACAGGTTGGGCTTCAGGCATCTTGGAGATTTGGGAAAAACATAATTAAGTATTAAACTATTGTTTCATAATGCCTAAAGTAATAAAGTATGCTTTCCTAACTTCTGAGATTAGAAACTGCCACTGCTGACTTGTTTAAGAAAGGATGGACTCCAGGACTTTCATACTTATCCTAACTTCACTGCTTATATTATCACTAATCTAAATATAACTGTTTTTCCAACCAGCTAATCGATAACTTTATATCGGAGTAGGGGGGAGCCAGTAAGCACCTAAGTTCCCACTAATCCCTGGCAGGAAAAACTTGGAGCCCAACTACTTCTATCAAGTATTCATTACTTTCCATAACACAGTTGGAGAGATTTTACCTTCTGTCCCAGTGACACCAGAGTACAAATCAAAGGAGCAGTTGTCACATGCACCAAAAGACACAGTAATAATAATAACCCAATAGAGGTTCAAACATTTTTTTTTTTTTTTAAACAAAGCAGTATTTATTAAAATGTAAGGGTGTTTGAGCATACAACAAAAAAGAAGAGTAATAAAACATAATTGTTTTATCATCGATGCAAAAGGACATTACAATATAAAGGTAAACAAATAATGTACGACATGAAAGGTTCATTTTGGCAAAGCTCAGTCGTGACTGCATGTGGTCTTTCTTGATAATTTTTTTCTTGCAACCCTATCATAAAAATCACATTTGTGTACAATTTTGGATATTGTTGTCACATGCACACAATGACCACTCTTTGGGTCATAAATTCCTGCTTCAGAGTTTCTGTAGGCCTCTTGGTAACCTCTCTGATGCCTCGTACACACGATCAGTTTTCCCTTGGGAAACTGTGAGGAGAGCTTTTGGCTGGGAATGCCGGCCGTGTGTATGCTCCTTGCAGTTTTTTCGACCGAAAAACTGCCCAAAAAACACCGGGCAAAAGTTTTTGGCAGTTTTCCTATGGGAAAAACTGCAATGGAGCATACACACGGCCGGGATTCCCGGCCAAAGCTCCATTACAGTTTTCCTGTCAGGAAAACCGGCTGTGTGTAGGGGAAGAACTGAACCGAACAGGTTCTCGGCTTTCCCCTTGGGATTTTCGACTGGAACTTTTCCTGTCGGAAATCCTGCACATGTGTACGGGGCACGACCCGTTTCTTCGTGGCTCTTCCATCCAGTTTGAAGCGATGTCCTGATCCAGGGAGTGTCTGTGTTGTACCAAATACCTTTCACTTCTTAATAGACTCACTGTGCTCCTAGGCATTGATAAAGCCTTGTACGTGTTTTTTCTGTATCCATCTCCTGACTTGTGCCTGTCCACAACTTTATCCCGGAGATCTTTAGGCAGTGTCTTGCCACCCATAGTTGATTGCTTCAGTTGCACTACCAGAGACTGCTGCAGGAAAGCTTTTTTCATGCTGAGCTAATCGAAATGACCACGGGCATCTGATACAAACCTGATACAAGTCATTTTGTAGGAGGGGTGATCCTTTTTTCAACTCAGTGATACTTTTATTTTTTTGGACATGTTGTTGTTATATCTTTTACTTGGATGTTATAAGTTGTACTGATTAAATGAAGTTTAGATAAAACAAACACTATGCCTGTCTTCATTTAAGGCTGCAAAGCAACAACATTTGATTATTTTAAAGGGGGTGATTCCTTTCTATACCCACTGCATGTGAATGATCTGTGGTTACAAAACTAGGACCTGTGTCATTCCAATTAGTAAGAATTGTCCTCCTATTCTTATTTAGGAATGGCCTAAAATATATTGCTGCATTATGTATGCCATATTTAATTGTTTAAGTTGTTATACACAGCATTTTTAGCTCCTCTCAATTCTATTGATTCAGTAAAACAAAGAGGCCTTATTATAATAATAATGAAATTACTTGCCAAGCATGAGCTGATGTATTTACTAACTCCTCAGCATCAGAGCAATTTGCCAAGCGGACAAAGACACTTGCTGTATTTTAGTATTCTTAATCAGAATCTGGTAAGGCCAAAGGAAGAAAAATTCTACCATCTGCCAAGTTCCCAGTATTGTCAAACCCGTATAAGTTTTCAACATTTTGCAATACAATCATAGAGTTATCTATACCATTTTAGTTTATTAACCACTTCACGTGAATCGCTGTACCCGTACGTCGGTACTTTGACACTAAATACCGTTGTTATGGCAGCAGCTATCTGCCATAACCCTGGTATTTTCGGGAACGACGTGTGTTTTTCTTTATGATAAAAGTGGTCTCTGTGGCAGATTTGCCGCAAGATTATTTTTATCATGGCGGGAAAGGTGCCCACCCCCCCCTGCGCTCCCATCATCTCCGCCGCTTCCCTGACTGCCTGGATGCCGAGTGAGAAATCCCCCCCCGCTCTGCTCCATAGCATTGGAGTAAAAAAAGAAGCAACGCCAAACATCACTTCCGCCCAATACTCTTAAAGGGGATTTTAGTGTAAATATGAGATCTAAGGTCTTTTTGACCCCAGATCTCATATTTAAGAGGTCCTGCCATGCTTTGTTCTATTACAAGAGATGTTTCCATTTTTTGTAATCGGAATAAAAGTGACCCAATTATTTTTTTTTGTAAAACTGTAAAAATAAAAAAAATAAAAAAGTCAAATAAATAATAAAAAAATGTAAAGCGCCCTGTCCCGCCAAGCTCACACGGTGTTTAGACCACACATGGGAGGTATCACCGTGATCGTTTGATTGAGAGCAATAATTCTAGCCCTCTAGGGACTTCTCTGTAACTTAAAACTGGTAGCCTGTAGAAATTTTTAAAACATTGCCTATGGAGATTTTTAAGGGTAAGGCCTCGTACACACGACCATTTTCTTCAACAGAATCCATCAAGAAACTTGGTGGCAGAGCTTTTTTGCAGAGGAAAACGGTCGTGTGTATGTTTTTCATCGAGAAAACTGTCGAGGAACTCGATGAGAAAAAAAGAGAACAAGTTCTCTTTTTCCTCGTCGGGAGTCTCAATTTCCTTGTCGGGCTGGTTTTCGATGAGAAACACGTTTGTGTGTATGCTTAGAAACACGCACATGCTCAGAAGGGTGACGCCAGTGGAATAAAACTTCCCCTTTATAGTGCCGTCGTACGTGTTTTACGTCACCGCGTTTGAGAACAACGAGATTTTGTCTTGACAGTGTGTACGCAAAGAAAGCTTGTCAAGTTTCTCGACAAGCCTAACAAGGAACTCGTCGAGGAAAACGATGTTTCATTTACGACGAGTTCCTTGGTCGTGTGTACGAGGCCTAAAAGTTTGTCGCCATTCCATGAGCGGGCGCAATTTTGAAGCGTGACATGTTAGGTATAAATTTACTCGACGTAACATTATCTTTCACAATATAAAAAACTGTTGACTGTTGTCCTGTTTTTTTATTAAAAGAAAAGTGTATTTCCCCCCCCAAAAAAGTGCGCTTGTAAGACCGCTGCGCAAAGACGGTGTGACAGAAAGTATTGCAATGACCACCTTTTTTTTTCTCTAGGGTGTTATATATTTTTTTCTAAGTAATGTTTGGGGTTCTAAGTAATTTTCTAGTGCAAAATATTGATTTTAACTTGTAAACACTGATAGGTAGATTCACAGAGAAAGGCTTAAACTTGCGGCGGCGTAGCTTAGCCTGTTTAGGCTACGCCGCCGTAAGTTAGCTAGGCAAGTACATGATTCTCAATGTACTTGCCTGCTAATATACGGCGGCATAGCCTAAAGCGGGCGGGCGTAAGGGCGCCAAATTCAAATGTCTTGGAGGGGGGCGTGTTTTATGGTAATGAGGCTTGACCTCACATTTTTTACGTTTTTTATTAATGCGCATGCGGCGGGCGCCTACATTTCCCAAGGTGCATTGCGGCTAAGTATGCCGCACAGGCCTATTGATTTCGACGTGGACGTAAACGACGTAAATCCCGATTCGCGAACGACTTACGCAAACGACGTAAAAATTTTTAATCTCGCGGCGGCCATACTTTAACATTGTTATTCCACCTAATAGATGGAATAACTTTAGGCCTGCTAATGCCTTACGGAAACGGCGTAAAACTACTGCGGCGGCCGGGCGTACGTTCGTGAATCGGCGTATCAACTCATTTACATATTCTACGCCGACCGCAATGGAAGCGCCACCTAGCGGCCATCCGAAATATTGCAATCTAAGATAGGACGGTGCAAGCCGTCGTATCTTAGATATGTTTAAGCGTATCTCTGTTTGAGCATACGCTTAAACATAGGTCGGCGTAGATTCTGAGTTAGGTCAGCTTATCTACTGATAAGCCGGCCTAACTCTTTCTGAATCTACCTATGAGTCTAAAAAAGAGGCCCGGTCCTTAAGCGGTTAAAGTATATGCAAAGCAAAACTCTTTGTTCTGTTGTTATTTTGGGTTTGGTAGGGGTTAGTTAACCTCTTCCTGCTGGCCGTACGCATATATGCGGCCTCGCGGCGGTTGGGCTTTAACGTAGAGAAGCTGCATATATGCAGACCTATGTAAACATCTTTCTGTGCTGAGCGTGCATGCCCTGCATGCTCCCAGAAAAGAGACTAGCGGTACTGGACAGCTCCCAATGCATACTTGTGGCAGCTAACCACAGCGGTCACGTGATCAGAATGCCTGCCTCCACCTCCCTGGCATTTAAAACCTCTTAACCACTTAAAGACCAGGCATTTTCACACAGTATTTGCACAGCGGTTTTTCAAATGTAATCATTGGTAAAGAATACAATTTGTTTTTATTTTATTGCAAAAAAGCACCATACATACAATGCTGTGAACAAGTATTTGCTCCCTTTCTGATTTTTTTTTTTTTTTTGCATATTTGTTACACTTAAATGACTCTGATCATCAAACTAATTTTATTATTACACAAAGATAATCCGAGTAAATACAAAATGCAGTTTTTAAATGATGGTTTAATTTATTAAGGCAAAAACGCTGTCCAAACCTGCCTGGCTTTATGTGAAAAAGTAATTGGCCCTAAACATAACTGATTGTGTCACCCTTGGCAGCAACAACTGCAATCAAGCTTTTGCGATAACTGGCAACAAGTCTTTCACATTCCTGTGGATCAATTTTGGCCCACTCTTCTTTTTTTGCAGAATTTTTTTTTTCAGCATGAATGGCCTGTGTAAGGTCATGATACAGCATCTCAATTGGATTTAAGTCTGAGCTTTGACTAGGCCACTCCAAAACCTAAATTTTGCTTTGTTTGAACCATTTGGAGGTAGACTTGCTGTTGTGTTTTGGATCATTATCCTGCTGCATAGCCCAAGTGCACTTGAGCTTAAGGTCACAAATTGATGGCCAGACATTCTCCTTTAGGATTTTCTGATAGAGCTCAAAATTCATGGTTCCAGGTCCTGAAGCTGCAAAGCAACCCCAGACCATCATGCTACCACCACCATGTCTGACTATTGGTATGATGTTCTTGTTATGAAATGCTGTATTAGTTGCCAGATGTAACGGGACGCACACCTTCCAAAAAGTTACATTTTTGTCTCATCTGTCTACAGAATATTTGCCTAAAAGTCTTGGGGATAATCCAGGTGCTTTTTTGTAAATGTGACATGAGCTTTTGTGTTCTTTTTGGTCAGCAGTGGCTATGGCCTTTGAACTCTCCCATGGATGCCATTTTTGCCCAGTTTCTTTCTTATTGTTGAATCATGAACACTGATCTTACCTGAGGCAAGTGAGGCCTGCAGTTCTTTAGCTGTTGTTCTGGGTTCTTTTATGACCTCCTGGATGAGTCATCGTCATGCTCTTGAAATAATTTTTGTAGGCCGGACACCACTGTTCCAAGTTATCTCCATTTGTTTATAATGACTCTTCCCGTGGTTCACTGGAGTTCCAAAGCCTTAGAAATGGCTTTGGAACCCTTCCTAGATACATGTACATTACTTTGTTTCTAATATGTTCTTGATTTTTTTATTAGATTGTGACATGATGTGTGGCTTTTTGTAATCTGCCAGCATGCTTCACTTTGTCAGACAGCTTATATTTATGTGATTTCTTGATGGTCTGGCAATAATCAGGCCTGGGTGTGGCAAGTGAAATTTAACTTAGCTTTATAAAAAATTGTGATTAATCACAGTTCATTCATGATTCAGCATGGGAGGGGGCAATTACTTTTTCACATAGTGCCAGGCAGGTTTGAACAGCTGTTTTCCCTTAATACATGAAATAATAATTAAAAAACTGCGTCTTCGATTTACTCGGGTTATCTTTGTGTAATATAATTTTTTTTTGATGATCTGAATCATTTAAAGGAGTTGTAAAGGAAATTTTTTTTTTTTGCCTAAAATTAATGTTTGCAAGGTAGACAGACAGAATAGTGTAATGATTCTGTTAAATGCCTATTAAATTCCTTCATCTATATCACCTCCGGCGTTCTAGTTTCTGTTCTCTCATTCACTTCCTGGTTTGCGGCTCTCGTTCATGTAAGAACTACATTTCCCAGTATGCATTGCAGCTTGCCCAGTAATTCACACCTCCTTGAGGTCTCTAACACGTAGAGAGTGTCCTGCCGCACATATGTAGTTCCCAGGAGGGGGCGAGCACGTCACTGACCACCGCAGTAAAGCCTCCCTTCACGGTGGTGAGTAACAATCAGACAAGCAGGAAGTGAACAGAACAGACAAGAAATAGAGCAACTTCTGAGCAAAAACAAACAATGAAGAAGTGAAAAGAGGAATGTCTGCAGGTAAAGGATGCTTATTATGAAAAGAAAAAAACCTTTAAGTGTGAAAAATATGCAAAAAATAAATAAACGATCAGGAAGGGGGAAAATACTTTTTAACAGCACTGTAACTACATTTTTTTGTAAAATATAAAAGATGATGTCATGCCGAATAAATTGATACCAAACATGTCACACTTTAAATTTGTGCACAGAGGTGACAAACGGCGTACATTTTACTATGCATAGGCAACGCTTTAAAAGCCTTTACAGGTTACCACTTTATATCTACGGAGGAGGTCCAGTGTTAAAATTACTGCCCATTATCTGACATTAGCGGGTATACCTCACATGTGTGGGATGATCACTGTTAGCTTGTGTGCGTGACTGACACATGCGTTCATCTTTGCATGAAAGTGTGGGGGGCACTTTAATTTTTTTTTCTTTTCCTAATTATCAATTTTTGTATTTTTTTTTAACACTGTTCCTTGAATTTTTTATTTTTTATCATTTATTGCTGTCACAATGAATGTATATATCCTTGTGACAGCAATAGGCATGTGGCAGGTACTGCTTATGGAAGTATCTGGTGTCAATAAGACCCCAAATCAATCTTTTGCACTTGAAAGCATTCAAAATGCAAAGATCTGCGTTTTTTAATACTTTTGATTTTCAAAAAATGGCTCAAATTACAGCAAGGTAAACTGGAAGTGATGTCTTGTCATCGCTTCCAGGTTACCATAGCGGACACCCCATTAAAGCCAATTCCTGCCATGCTGGCTGGTAGCTCGGGTCTCCTGATGGGACAGGAGAGCCGAGGGAGCCGCAGAAGGCGGCGAGGGGTTGGGACGTTCCCTCCTGCTGTTTGTAATAGCAATCAACTGACTATTAGAAACTCCGCTATTACAAGAGAGCTGACTATCGGCTCTAAAAAATGGTACTGGGAGTGATGCCTGCAGCTGCAAGCATCATCCCGGTACAACCACTTGAGTTCAAATGATGTACCAGGTTCATGATTTGGCGGCAAGTGGTTAAATGGTCAGGAGGCAGTGGTGGGAAGGGATTGATACACTTTTAGGGTTTTTTGTTATCTGTGTTGCTGTCTACCACAGTTATTACCACTAAAATAATTTATTGCCGTTCGCAGATTCCCCTCATCTCCTAAAATTTTGGATTTCTTATTATTTTCTGTACTAAAGACAAAGGCCAACTGGTACAAACAGATGGGTAGCATTTACCAAGTGGTGACAGGAGTTTTAACACTTTTATATTATTTATATTTATTTTTATATATATATATAGATAATAGACATGTGTACACTGAAATATTTTGTTTTCGTCCGAAAAATAAATGTATTTAGTTACTCCCGAAATTCTTTTTTATTTATTTAGTTTTTCGTTAAAAAAATGCATTCGTCCGAAAATCCAAATTAATTAAGGTCGAATCTGTCATTGAAGGCTTATAGGGCCAGATTCACGTAGAATCGCGGCGGCGTAAAGTATCCGCAAGTTTTCATCGCAAGTGCCTGATTCACCAAGCACTTGCGTGAAAAATTACGCTGGCGGCCTCTGGCGTAAGCCCACGTAATTCAAAGGGACGTGTGCCATTTAAATTAGGCGCGCTCCCGCTCCAGACCTACTGCGCATGCTCAGTTTTGAAATTCCCGCCGTGCTTTGCGCGAAGTGACGTAATTTTTTCGAACAGCGACCTGCGTAGCGTAGTTTCGTATTCCCGGACGTCTTACGCAAAACATTTTTTTAAAATTTTGACGCGGGAACGACGGCCATACTTTATACAGCACATACGTGTGCTGTGTAAAGTTAGGGCAGGTAAAACGACGACTAAAATTGGGACGGGAAACTAGACTAGCGACGACGTACCGAACGCGAAAAACCGTTGTGGATCGCCGTAACTCCTCATTTGTATACCCGACGCTGGAATACGACGCAAACTCCACCCAGCGGCGGCCGCGGTATTGCATCCTAAGATCCGACAGTGTAAAACAATTACACCTGTCGGATCTAAGGGCTATCTATGCGTAACTGATTCTATGGATCAGTCGCATAGATACTCTGAGAGATATGACGGAGTATCTCTGCTGTGAATCTGGCCCATAGTGTCTGTCGAATGTTCTAAGAAGATTCTAAGGAATCTTTAAAAAAAAAGAAGATTTGACGGAATGTTTAAAAAAATGATGTGGGGTTCCCCCCAAATATCCATTCCAGACCCCTTTCGTTATTGTTTGTTAAAACGATAACGAAAATACCTGAAATTTGGACGAAAATGCATTCGGACGAAAATGAATGCACATGTCTAATAGATAAATGTATTTTCAAAATCTATAATCTGGGATCTCTTCCATTTCAGTTCCAGTCCGATTCATAAGTGAAATACTTTGTGTAAAGTTGTCCCTACATGGATCAAATTTTGGCCAGTTCAGCATGAACTGGATGGATTTCGAACCATGTGTGGTCACTGTTGTTAAACAAAAGTTGATCTACCAATCGACTTTTGTTCAACCGACCTGTTGGTTAGAAACTGCTAGATCAGCACTGCAAGCAACAGGATGCGGCCCTAATCTTTTTGACAGCAGAAGAGTCTCCCGCTGTCAGCATACAATAGTGCAGGGGGGAGGATTCTCCCATCCACCTCGAAAGTAACTGGCTAAATGTATGACCAGCTTCAGGCATACATGCAACATGTCTTCTAAAGCTGAAATATTATGCGGTGAAGATGTATTTCTGCCTATGTTCTCACTAGGACAGCATTGTCACATTGCTTGTGAACACGGTATATTCTCAGCTCGAACATACTAACATCTGTCTTCTGCCAAAGTTCAGAGCAGTGTGGTTATTAATTAATGTGCCATCTGCCCAGACCCACTGCTTATTTTTTGGATTGTCTCTCAATGCTCCAGCAGTGCCACTGAATGTCTACTGTTCTATAGCAGAAAGCCACCCATGCTTCATTCTGAATACTCAATAATTTTATATAGACAGAAAAGCTGTATTGTTTACTGACTGTCTAAATAAAAGAAAGTGTGGGTAATACGCCATAAACAAAGCATTAATCTGTATTTACTGGGATCTGAAGCAAGTTATCTAATTTCCGAGCTGCTGCTACCTTTTTCAACCTCTCTGTGTCACTTCCAGTAGCTGGCAGCGTGCCCTGTAATTGTAGTGAGCCTGCTGTCAGAGTCTCAGTTGCAGACTGTTAAACAAGTAACTATTTTTGTTAACCAATGAATATTTAACATCCACAGGTTTAACATTATTTAGCTTGTTTTTATTTTTTTTTTATTTTTTTTATTTGTGGCTTATTGGCTTTTTGTAAAAAGGAAAACAAGCACTTATAAACTAAGAAATCAATGTAAATGTAAATATACTTGGGCTGATGTTATCATTTAAAAACCACAAAAAACAGGGGCACAGTGGTACAAGCACACAAAGTGAGGTTCAACTAGCAGATGCTAGGAATGGCTGTACATATACTTTCTGAACATGTGCGGTGGTGTTGTATGTGATTTGCAACCACTGCAATCTATGCAGAGATGATCGTTGCTGCTCCAATTGCTAACCTCTGCTTTTCAGAATTCTAGTTCTCTGGCTGTAATGCAGATGATTTGTTTTCCGTGCCATCTAAGTTGCTGACCCTGAACAGGTATAGCAATAAGTTTTTTTTTTTTTTCGTTTATATAATACGTTTTTTTATTAAGTTTTTGATATAGAAATGACATCCGTTTTAGAGGGGGCACACCTTCTCCTAATACTACAAGATAAATAAGCAGCATTTAACAATACAGTACATACAATGTGATGAGACAAATGCAAAATAGTTGAAAAACCTATGATTCCGAGTCTTCATCAGCTTGGGTCAAGCCTCGTACACATGACCGGTTTTCCCAGCAAGAAAACAGCTGGAAAAGCTTTTTGCCGTGAAAACCGGGAGTGTGTATGCTCCCTTGCTGGGAAAACTGCTCTCTATTTTCCCGTCGGGATGCCCGACGTTTTTTGTTTTGCTAGATTTACAACACTTGCCAATGGAAAACACTGCGAGGCTGTGCTGAGGGAGCATAAGCCCTGTACACATGGCCGGCCAAAGCTCTCCCCACAGTTTTCCCGTCAGGATTCCCGGCGGACTTTATACTGCCAGGAATCCCGGCCATATGTACAAGACTTAAGTGTTACAGGAAAGGGCTATCCAAGGGAAATTGTTACATTGTTGTCAACCCACTGGACTAAAGGGCAACATTAGACATGGAAATATAGAGAAGATATTAAAGTGGAAGGAATTGGGAGACAAACAGAACAGAAGAGAAGATAAGGAAAGGAGGAAGAAAGAAAAGGCTGGTGGGAAAAAAGTCTAGGAAAGGTAGTACCAGGAGCCCAGAGGGAGAGATATGGAAATCCCAAAGGTTTTGTAAGATGTATTGCAATTGGTGTAAAAAGCTAAAAGCCCTTTCACACTGAGGCTCTTGAAAACTGCCTAAAAAACGTCAATCGCTTTTGCGGCACTTTTTACTAGAGCTTTTGAGGCATAAGCAGTGCGCTTGTTTGAAAGTCACGTGACTCAAAAACTGCTTCAAGAACCATTTTAATGCACTTTTGAAGCGCTTTTCAGATGCATTTTTGAGGTGCTTTGCATTCATTTTATGGGAAATGGGGTGTTTTTGAGGTGCATTTGTATTGCTCCAAACATGCTCCAAAGATGCAGCTTGAAAGAGATTTTTCACCTCCCGCGAGCAAACCCCCCCAGTGTGAAAGCATTTATTGATTTCAATGGAAATAGGTTTTTGTGAGCTTTTCAGGTGCTTTATTTTAGCGCCAAAGTGCTTGAAAAGTGTCTCAGTGTAAAAGGGGTCTAAAGGTTCTTTTTACCTTAATGCGTTTTCTACATTTAAGGTAAAAAATACCTTCCAAGAATACCCCACCCAGCCCCCCTGTTTATCTAAAAAATAATATAAATCTTTGGTAACTCTTTAATAAATCAACTCCAATTTGTTATTGTATGTTGTGTGATGGTGACAGAGTTAGGCAGTCAATTACTCCATATGTTGTGTGTAATTTCTAATTGTCTTAGAATAACTACTGTACCTTGGCAGTTAGTGGGTAGAAATATAAAATGTATTTTTTTTTGGCCAAAGGTCTATTTCTTTATATACTGAAAAGGTTGAATCAGTGAATAAGGCCTGCTTAGTAAATATAGTAAAACTTTACTTTGCAAACAATGCCCAATCATGTGCAAAGAAAAAATAGCATATTTGCTTGCACATGATTGGATGATGGAATTCTTTAGAGCTTCGCCTCATTCACTAAGCTCTAGGAAAAATTTCTTTCAAAGTATACAGTCCTTTTTTTTTTTGCTGTGTCTAGGATGACCTTGAAGACAAATAAAGTGATCTAATGAGATTTGGGAACCAGTGGATGCTTGGATTCACCAGTCCAGTAGGTGGTAGTTGGTGATAAAGTAGTCTATCCAACTGTAGGGGTAGTGCACAGGGAGTAGATGATGTAATCGTTTTATTGGTGATACACTGTATTGCCAAACGTATTCAGACGCCTGCCTTTACACAAACATGAACATGGCATCCCAGTCTTAGTCCATAGGGTTCAATATTGAGTTGGCACACCCTTTGCAGCTATAGCATCTTCAACTCTGGGAAGGCTGTCCACAAGGTTTAGGAGTGTGTCAATGGGAATGTTTGACCATTCTTCCAGAAGGGTGCATCCTCAAACTGTTCCCAAAAAGTTTGGAGCATAAAATTGTCCAAAATGTATTGGTATACTGACGCCTTAAGATTTCCCTTCCATATCATGATCCCCCTACCACCAAATGATTTGGAGGGGTGGCCCAATACAAGAGGAACTTGAATGGCCTGCACAACGGAGTCCTGACCTCAACCCCATAGAACACCTTTAGGATGAATCAGAGAGGAGACTGTGAGCCAGGCCTTCTTTTCCAACATCAGTGCCTGACTTCACAAATGTGCTTCTGGAAGAATGGTCAAACATTCCGATAAACACACTCCTAAACCTTGTGGACAGCCTTCCCAGAAGAGTTTGTAAAAGTGGACCCAGCATAAAAAATTGCATGAGAGAGACATTTGGGTTCTAAAAAGCCAGGGATTCTGTGAACCCTCTTGATCTCAATGTCCTCTGTCACTGATCATCCCATAAGAGTTGTTAAAAATACTGGTTACCGCTGGCTTCAGGGATGCATAAGGGATGCTCTGCAGCCGTATATTGTTCCGGCGATGTTTCTCCTTGAGGTTCTCAATATGGTGCCAAGGGTTTTGAATATAGACATGCTAAGTACCTACTGTGTGTGGAAATAGTCAGTTGGCTTGGGCTCTTCCTCGTTCCATTGCATTCCGTAGTTAATGAATGAAGGGCAATGGTAGTGGAATCCCCAGTGAGGAATCTATTTAGATTTAGGAGTTGTCTCAAACGCATCTGCCATAGGCAAACCACACTCCCAGGGATAAGGAATTTTTACAACTTTTCTAAAACATTTTTAAATCATTTTTTAAAATGAAAAGCACTGCAATGCATTGTGGACTGCATGTTGTCTCAGCCTCAGAGGCACAAAAAATAAATGTATTTTTCT
Source organism: Rana temporaria (assembly GCF_905171775.1). NCBI lineage: Eukaryota > Metazoa > Chordata > Amphibia > Anura > Ranidae > Rana > Rana temporaria. Next base: position 133,626,998 of record NC_053491.1, read on the forward strand.
TAGGGGTTAGAATATTTTCAGCCTGTGAATTACTGTACATTATTTGCATCCTGATAAACCGATATGATAGATTTTGAGGAAATATACTGCAATAAATAAACACAAGTGCTTTCAATGTTATCGTGAAAAGCTATGGTATAGTGTGATGATTGTCTTGCATTTACTCATTTTTGACAACAGTTGATTGGCAAGAAGAGCTTCTGCTTTGATAAAGTGGTAAACCATGTAACATTGCACTTCTGTGCAGTAGTTAACTGTGAAGTGCTCTTTCTCCCTTTTATATTTATATGGCTGAAGTTGTAGTGCGCTTAGGCAATTTCGTGACTGGGAATCAAATCTGCCAAGAGAGCAGAGAGGTCATTTGGCAATAAAATGGATTTTTCTGTGCAAGATATTAAAAAACTGGGTTTCACATTGGAGAGCTTTGCTTGTGATTAAAAAGCATCTCATGCAGAAGGATATTTTGTGCCTTTAGTCCCATAATTCTCTTTAAACTCTTTCATTGATTGCACAAAGTGACAAAATCACACCAAAACCCTGATTTATCAAGCAAGTAACCAATCCGGTATATATAGCACAAACCAATCTGTCATTTAGCAAAGGCTTCACAACAGTTTCTGTGTGTGATTGTGGCCTCTTCACCTGCGAATGTGGTCAGCCAACTATGACAGTTCTGGAAACAATTCTAACAGATGTATTGCATTACATGAATATGTTTTTTTTTTTTTCATTTAAAGGAAAAGCATAGTATGTACAGCTTAGTTTCAGTGAGCACATAGGGCTAGATTCAGATAGCCCGGCGTAATTTTCTGCAGGCGTAACGTATCTCAGATACGTTACGCCGCCGTAAATTAGGGCGCAAGTTCCGTATTCAGAAAGAACTTGCGTCCTAAGTTACGGCGGTGTAACGTATGTGGTGTGGCATAAGCCCGCCTTCTTCAAATGTGGATGATGTGGGCGTGTTTTATTTAAATTACATGTGACCCCACGTATTTGACGTTTTTTACGAACGGCGCATGCACCGTTCGTGAAAGAATCCCAGTGCGCATGCTCGAAATTACGCCGCAAATCGTCAATGCTTTAGACGTGAACGTAACTTACGTACAGCCCTATTCGCGAACGACTTATGCAAACAACGTAAAATTTTCAAAATTTGACGTGGGAACTACGTCCATACTTAACATTGCGTACGCCTCATATAGCAGGGGTAACTTTACGCCGGAAAAAGCCTAACGTAAACGACGTAAAAAAATGCGCCGGGCGGACGTACGTTTCTGAATCGGCGTATCTATCTAATTAGCATATTCCTTGCGTAAATCGACGGAAGCGCCACCTAGCGGCCAGCGTAAATATGCAACTTAGATACGACGGCGTAAGAGACTTACGCCAGTCGGATCTTAGCCTAATTTTGGCGTATCTTGCTTTCTGAATACAGAAAGAAGATACGCCGGCACAGCTTTGAATTTGCGCTGCGTATCAATAGATACGCCAACATAAATTCTTTCTGAATCTAGCCCATAGTGTATATTAAGCTATTAGTGCATCATTTGCCTTAACACAGGTCATAATTGATGACCTAACATTCAAGTACTAAGAGGGCAAAGCCTATATGTTGATTATTGAAATACTCTTGGTTTAAGAGTAACTTGGTTTGAGAGTGTTTTGCAAGACAAGCTAAATTTTCTAATACATTTTGACTTGATATACAAGCAATGTTTTGATATAAGAGTAGCGTCATGTCACAACTGAGTATAAAAGAGAATGGATGGACATTTTATGGTTACACAACCTGGTCACATTGCTATAATTTTATTTATGAAAAAATTGTTGTGGATTAATGAGTTTCCATTGTTTCTTATGGGGAAATTTGCTTTGATATACACATGCTTTTGATTAAAAGCATGTTTCTGGAACAAATTATGCTCACAATCCAAGGTTTTAGTCTGTAATCTGGAGATCCTGCAAAACAGCGCTCGCAAATCAAGTTACAATTTAAAAAAAAAATGGTGCTTGTCTTGCATGTTACTCCCAAACCAAGGTATTACTGTACACTGTTTTCACTTGGCTGACGCATTGGGGTTTATTTACTAAGACTTGAGATTGCAAAATCTAGCGCAGCTGTGCATGGTAGCCAATCCGCTTCTAACCTCAGCTTGTTCAATTAAGCTTTGACAAAAAAAAAAAACCTGGAAGGCGATTGGTTTCTTAGTAGAGCTGCACCAGATTTTGCACTCTCCAGTTTTAGTAAATCAACCCCATGGCTTTGTATTGTGAAAAGTAGTAAAGCACAACCATTGTATAGCACTGCAAAGCTTTAAAAATTAGTACATTTATCTGCCTTAGTTCACATTTCCAATTGCACACGTAGCAACATGAACACATGTCGATAAGGTTGTGTACACCAAACTGATCTTTTTTTACATGTTTGTGTTCAAGAAAAACAAAGAAAAAACTAGAGTTTTTCTTTTAAACCACACATGTTCTGAATAAGTGGCCAGGGGCATGCATTTTATTAGCACAGTAGTAGCAGTAGAAGGGGATATATGAGTCAAGCTGTGCTCTTATGTATGCCTCATAAAATGTATCATTGCTTATTTTTTGCTCTGCCATGCTGTACGGCAAAGATGAAAGAAAACAATCTCTAACACTATGTTAAATATGCCATATTTATTGTGTTGGATTGGTTTGGGCTTTACATAGTCTTGCCTGTGTTCTGATATTGTTTACATATTTATTTGTTATAATTAGAACATATTATAATCAAACGTTCCTGAAAATGTGAGATCTTACTCATGAGTCATATACAATACTCCCAATTTCCTCATGACATAAATTATATTTATTATATCAAAAACACAAAAAGACTAACAAAATATTTTAAAACCAATTAAACACCCTCTAAATGGTTTCCTACGTATATTTGTCAAATGTCACCATAGATAAGGCCCACCATATGCATATTCTTAATATAGTAAATCTGCCATAATCATTTCTATAGTGAGTTGGTCAGTGGATGTTATAATGGAGCTCTTCAATAAATAACACCGTAACTGATACGATCGCAAACAACCACATGAGTAGGGTGAGACAACGGGGGCTTTATCAATAGATGTTCCGTTAAACCAAGCTTTTACTCCAATATTACTTGACGTTTTCAATTCCACATGGTTCCACTATACAATAAAATTCCTAAAGGTGTAATTGTTACAACTGGAATTCACATCAGGTGATATTGGAAGATTGTACCTTTATGTCACACAGTTTATTACAGCATGTACTGTATGTTGTACAGATAGGTAACTCACTCACTCACTTACTCTTCCTTTAGTTTTTTTATATGTTGGTACTAGCCAGTTGTCACTTTGTATGTGGATTGTATCCTCCAAACATAAGCTGTAATATTGGTGTAGTGCACCCCCTTAAGGGCCACAGATGAACTGGGATCCCCCACTCTGCACAGCCAGGCACACCACATTTTCACAGGCACTCTAGAGTCACAGAATGGTCTGTGACTTTGTTTTTGTTATTTGAGGCATAACCTAGATAGGATCGGGAGGTTATGGGATGCCCACTTGACTTCAACAACAAACTTCAGGGACACTCTTCTCTATATACAGTTCCACTTCTTTCTCCAGCACTCACTTGTTTGTAGAACCCAGCTGGATCACTGTGAAGATCTGACAGACACTCAGTCAGATTAGAAGTAATGGCTCATTGCAGGAAGGAACCCAAGGCCCCCCTTGGTTGCGTAGCAAGAATTTACAGTGTCCAGCTTGTATCACTCCTGTGGCCACTGATCTCAGCAACAGCTCTTCTGGCACTGCCAACGCACCTAGCTTTCACTAGCCCTCCAGGCTAATTTCTCCACCACAGTCCTCTAGACTGAAGCCTCGTACACACGACCGTGTAACTCGACGGGCGAAACACATCGTTTTCCTCATCGAGTTCCTTGTCAGACTGGCGAGGAACTCGACAAGGCAACTTTCTCCATTCCCATCGAGGAAATAGAGAACTTGCTCTCTTTTTGGCTCGTTGAGTTTCTCAACAGTTTCCTCAACGAAAATGTACACACGACCGTTTTTTGCCGAGAAACTCGTCGTGTGTACGAGGCTTGACACTCACCAGCCCACCTGGCTGACTCTTGGGAGATCTCCCAGTAGTGCTGACCTGCTCCTGCTGTCCTCTCTCCTTGCTCCCATGCCTCCAGGAAGAGCTTCCTCCCTGTGTTTTGGCAGGATCCATCCAGCATATGAGCCCTGACCCAAGGTCACCCCCCAGACTAGGAGGGGAACACTGAGGGCCACCAACAGCCTCCTCAGCACTCCATCTTCATATTCCACCTGACTGCCCCTCTGGCATGACTCATGCCTAATTATGAGGTGGCCTGCCCACTGCCAGTCTTTTACTGGGGATTGGCTGAGGTTCTCAAATATTCCAAGCATCTCCAACTGTGTGGGAACAGTTTGGGGATGGCCCCTTCCTGTTCCAACATGACTGTGCACCAGTGCACAAAGCAAGGTCCATAAAGACATGGAAGAGGGAGTTTTGGGGTGGAGGAACTTGACTGGCCGGCACAGAGCCCTGACCTCAACTCACTAGAACAGATTTGGGACAAATTAGAATGGAGATTGCGAGCTAGGCCTTCTCGTCCACATCAGTGCCTGACCTCACAAATGAGCTTCTGGAAGAATGGACAAACATTCCCATAGACACACTCGTAAACCTTGTGGACAGCCTTCCGAGAAGCGTTGAAGCTGTTATTGCTGCATAGGGTGAGCCAACTCAATATTGAACCCTACATACTAAGACTGGGATGCCATTAAAGTTCATGCGCGTGTAAAGACTGGCATCCCAATACTTTTGACAATATAGCTGAAGTTTAGTGAAACATTTAATCATTTTTTTTTTTTGCAGAAAAGCACCATCGATTTAACCTACTTAATGAAGTGTCTTCCATATGTTGCGCGCTGATGCCTTTTATAGAAATCCTCTCTTCAATAATTCCAGTCCTCTTTACAGAGGTGAACTTCTGATGCTTATTGAGTTAACTTATTGGTTGCATGTGTGTAAAAATCTCATCTAGAGTCTGCCACTAGGCCCTCCTCTTCTGATCCTTCCACTCAACTCACAGAATTTCTTACATTTTTTTCAAGCAATGCAAAAACGTTCCGTGAGTGGAGGTGGGGGGTCCTGTCATTAATCTGTCTCCCCTCCACTCAAAGAACATTTTGCATTATTTAAAAGGAATTCAAGTAAATCTGAAAGGAGGATAGGGTGGTAGAGGAAGGCATTGTAGTCAGAGAGTCTGGATGGGAATGAGTGAGAAACTTGTAAAGCGCAACACATGCGAACTGAATCGCCTCTGGGCGCTGTTTCCATTTTCATGGGCAAGGAAACCCCTTGACCTCAGAAGAGATGTGTTTTAATCTTTCTTGTGAAGGCCAAGTGGTCTGACTCCAGTCGGATGGTGGTTGGTAGTACATTCCACAGGCGAGGTCCCTGGACTGCAAATCTTCAATCTCCTTTGGACTTGTATCTGGCTTTGGGTATCTGGAGGAGGTTTTGATTGGTGGATCACAGAATGCGATTGGTGTTATGGGCTTTTATTTTTTCGCATAGATATTGGGGGGCGTTTCCTTGAACACACTTATGCGTAAGGCAGAGTGCCCTGAAAGTGAAAGACCTTGAAAGATTAATTATAACTGATTCCTATGGATTACTGCAGTTTGCACAATGCACTTGTTCTTTGAGCTGCAGTATAGATCAATCAACCCACCAGTTGATGGACTTCTGTCTGTGGTGAACCTTAGGGACAAGGGGACCCTGGTCCTCCACTGGTTTGGGGCTTTGTAGGGAGTTGTGCCTCGCTGCTGATTTGAGGCTACTTTCGGATAAGAAGGTATGAAATACACACATATATATCACACTAGCTAGACAATTCTAGTTATTGCAGTATGATGGCTTTGCAGCCGACAAAAATAACATCAGACAGAACTATTTCTTTGTGATGTGTTCAGTACAGTTATTGAATTTAAAGTAGTGCTTGTAAACTGAAGTGAATTGGCAGCATATATTGTATAATATTGATTAATTCTCATGTTAATGTCAGAAAATGGTTTCTTTCCCAAAACCCAAGAGGTAAATAACACATGTAAGTTCAGTTTCATAAAATTGCCTCTAGCTCAAGTTTACCAGGATGTCAAGCACATCTAAGTACTACCCAAACATGCCGTTCTCTGAGCTTTCTATAGGTTAGCAGTGACAGGTCCCCTGAGGTGATCCAGAGGAGGTAGAATACAGAAAAGTGACATCTGTGCTCTAGTGACACCTATCTAAGCTCTTGCGGTTTGAAAGACATGCATTGTCTAATGCTTCAATGTCAGTGTCTGAAATCTGTATATAGGCAAGCATACCCATTTCAAACTGTGTCATTTCATGACTGTGGTTAAAGAAAATATATTCAGTTGATTAATGCATGGAGAAAAAGCATATATCTAGAAAAAAATAGCTTTTGCTCTAGCTTTCAGAAATGAGTTTCTCCAACATAAAAATGTTTCTGTCTGTCAGTGTCTGTCTTACCACCTCCACTTTGAGGCAAGGAAAGCAGCAACATTCGAGATTTCTTTTCCTTCCAAAGATAGTCTTTATAAAGCAAACTTTTGGTCTTATAGAAAACTTATGCTGAAAGTGATAGAAGGCTCCAATTGCTGACCTTTCCTTTTGCGGGGCCGTCATGCAGATACTCTAATTTTTTTAAGGGGTTGTAAAGGTTTTTTTTGTTTCTAAATAGGTTCCTTTAAGCTAGTGCATTGTTGGTTCACTTACCTTTTCCTTCGATTTCCCTTCTAAATTGTTTTTGTTTTCTTTGTCTGAATTTCTCACTTCCTGTTTCACTTCCTGTTTCTCCCCAGTAAGCTGTTCAGTAAGCTGTTCTGGCTGACTATCCACCGCTCGGATGATGGTGGCAAGTTTACTGAGGAGAAACAAAAAGTGAGAAATTCAGACAAAGAAAAAAAACACTTAGAAGGGAAATCAAAGGAAAAGGTAAGTGAACCAACAATGCACTAGCTTAAAGGAACCTATTTAGAAAATAAAAAACAAACCTTTACAACCCCTTTAATCACAGTCTCAGTCTCCAGATTAGATCTTCTAACATCACACTGCCTTTACTTGCTTACTTGCTGCATCTTTGTTCCAGGTCAGTAACATACAGTTGTGCTCATAAGTTTACATACCCTGGCCATCTCAGTCTCCTGACCTCAATATCATTGAGCCACTGGGGAGATCTCAAACATGCAGTTCATGCAAGACAGCCCAATAATTTACAGGAACGGGAGGCTTTTTTCTAAGAGGAATGGGCAGCTTTACCATCTGAGAAGATAAAGAGTCTCATAGACAAATACCACAAAAGACTTCAAGCTGTCATCGATGTTAACTCTTTTCTTGTGAGGGAGACACAAACTTGCTTAGCCTCCTGGACAACTTGGTGCCTCCTCCTGGCTGGACCCTGGAATGCTTCCTTACACCAGCATGCTGCAGACTCTCCTTGCTGCTTAGGCTTAAACTATTTTTGGGCTCTTCCCCCACCTTCTGAGCACACCCCCTCAGGGATTTGTGGTCCCATAAATATTCAACCTACAACCTCTGCTTTCTCACTCACATGTTCTGAAAACCTCCAAAGAGGTCCAGTGGAGCCAAACTAAATTTACCTATCAACTTTACCTAAACTCAGGAGGGTGCTACACATACAATGAACATCAGCTAAACAATTATCTCTAGTTTTATAAAGACTGAGGAAGAGTTGGAACCACTGGTCTTTATTGCTGTCTTTGTCACAAGTTTTTAAGTTAGCCATAGATCGATTGAAATTTTGCCAGTTTGGCAGGGAGCAGCTAAATTTCGATCCAGGCGCGGTCTCTTCCGTTCAACAGAAATTGGTCTAACGACTTCTGTTGAACGAACTTGTTGGGAAATTTTCCACGATCAGTGGCGGCAGAGGGGATCGTGCATTCTGACAGCAGGGATCTCTGCTGTCAGTGCAATGACTCAATGGGGAGGATTCATGTGTCCACCTTGACTGTGCAGATGGAGGAATTACAATTTTAACAGCTGTACACAGATCAAGTTACCTGACTTAAAATTTTACATTGCTGTTGTGTTTAATTTTTTTTACATTCATTATCAGGTTATACATTAAAATTACATTTTATAATGGGGACACGGACATGAACAAAAATTATGGCTGAGCTTCTTCCTCATTTCCACTATAAATAGACTTGAAAAAAAAAATGTTTTGGCCAGGGTTCAATTTTAAAGACCACCTAAATTTTTTCACCCATCCTCAATCCTCCCCTTTTCACCCCCCAAGCCCCCAAACAATTTTTATTTTGTTTAAATCCCATCATAATGATTTTTTTTCCTGCAGTTTTCTGGACGGTCTACTTACATCACAAATCCTTCTCTTTTCTTCTCTATTGGCAGCCGTCTTTACGGCTGTGCTGTGAGCCCAGGCCACAATATTCCAATCAGAGCTGTTTTTTTTAAACACCCTGGGCCCTGATTTAACCACTTCAAGTCCAGGACATTTTGAAACAGCCTAAGGATGTGACGTGGTTAAAGCACTAAAACCATATGATCAACATGACTGACAACTAGCACTTGCAGAAAGACATCAAGATACAATCTCCCATACGTCCTTGTTTTGAGCTTCACAGTAGTTCCATAACAGTGTGGCCCCTGTCGTCCTGGAAGTAGTATGCAACCCAGGGATCAGAGATCAACAGCTACTGTAATCCTAAGTCCAAGACAGGTGTTTACTTTGTGACAAATTTATTTAAACCAGGAAAGGAAATAAGGCATATAAATTGTATGGTTGCCAGACACTTGACAGTTCTGTGGAAAACATGCATTTAGGCTCAGTAGCTAAACGTTTTGATAAGGTAATTTGTGAGTTAAGATGTCTAGAAATTTTCTTGCACAAGTTCTTTTTTTCAGGCCCAGCAGGCTGTAACTTATTAGTGGGATTCACGTTGTTTGGTTTATTTTGTTTTTGTGACCATGAAATTAAGCTTCATGGTATCATGTGAGCAGAACACAAAGAACAGATGTTTTATTGCATCAGAAAGTTTTGTTATCAAATTAGCTGTTTTAGTGTTACATTAGAGAAGATGAAGGTCATAAATAATCACCAAAATATAAAATCACAGCATTCGTTTACAATTAAATGCCACAAGCAATTTTTATAGAGTTGTTATTTTGCTCATTACATTTGTGCTTCCTACAGTTCTACTTATTAGTCATAAAGCTTTGCAGGTTATGAAAAACATTACTTTTAGTAATATTCCAGTATACATTTGTGTGGCAGCTAAAATATCTAAATTAAAGTTATCAGTTATCAGCTGCCTAATCTATCGATAAAAAAAAGGACGTAAACATTTATTGCTCAGCTTGAAAGATGGCAGGACATGTACTAAATCTGCTTTAAGGGTGGAATTACAAAGTACTAGAAGGTACAATTTAATAAATGACAATTGTCAGTTTAAAGGCAAACTCTACTTTTGGTAAGAAAATAGATTTAATATATTGCTACACAATCAATTTTCTAAGTTATTTTTATGAAAATGTACCTTTCAATTTTAAATACAAACCATGGATTTTTTACATCAGCCAAAAAAATTCACATAATGTTTGCTCTCATGACATGGCTTATGTAAATGTCTCAGAAGCCTGCACAGAGCATGAAGCCAGATTGCAGGCATCATGAAATTAATTATTTTTGTGAGATGCTTACTAGACTGCATTAATGGGTTACCTGCTATAGCAGGGGTGCCCAACCAGTGGCCTGAGGGGCCTCATGTGGCCCGCAGAGCCCTCTGATGTGGCCCGCGACCTCCTGCTCTGGGATGGAATAAAATACAATACTGTTATTAAAGGTCAGTTTATTACTAAAATCACAGTGTATATCTGTTCTGCAGTGGTTACTGGGCTGCTTTCAAACTGATCCGCAGGTGCAGAGTAGTGCACCCAAGGGTTACCTGCACTGAGCCATAGGCCCCTTTTGCACAGTCAGTCAGACCCAATTGGACCCTCCATTCCCCTCTAAGGAGTAGCAGATGCACAACGCCTACCTCCAATCCAATCCGCAAAAAAAAAAAAAAAAAGTAGAGTGAGCTCTATAGAGTAGCATTGTGGCCCCCAAATGGTTACCAAATCGCTTAGGTGGCCCTCACTCTTCAAAAGGTTGGGCACTTCTGTGCTATAGAATACATGATAATGATTCAATAAACACATACAATTATATAGCAGATCAGTTAGAGTAGTACAATACCTCAAATCATTCACATTGTTAGTATAAATGACAATGTCTTTGATTCTGAGGCCCCGTACACACGACCGAAAAACTCGACGGGCAAAACACATCGTTTTGCTTGTCGAGTTCCTTGTTCGGCTGTCAGAAAACAAGTCGAGCCAAATTTTCCCATTGCCCGACGAGGAAATTGAGAACATGTTCTCTATTTGGCTCGACGAGTTTCCCAACGGGTTTCTCGGCAAAAAGTGTAAACACGACCGGTTTTCTCGGCAGAATACGTCTCCCATCGAGTTTCTTGCTGGATTCTGTCGAGAAAACTGGTCGTGTGTACGGGGCCTAACTTTTGAATGGAGAAATATTATTTGCATACATTTACGTCTTTGTACGAATGTGTGCAATTTTGATTACAGAAAATTATCTAGTAGACACATTTCCTTCCTTATACAATTATTTTACTTGAACAATCAATGGTCACTTGTATACCTATAGTATAAAGGCATGCTGAAGTTGCAGCTCTTCTTATTAAACCTTTGAGATAGGTTGATAATAACCGGTGCAGTCGTTCTTCTTCTGGAACTTGGGCAATAACCATGAGAAAAAAGTGAGCTGTTGGAGAGCAGTGTAGAGATATGACAACTTTGCAGGAGAATGGCAACATTTGACAGCATGAAAGGGGATAGAGGCGGAGACTAAAACTTTAGATAGTAACACCTGGATATGACACTCTGGACCCAAGCATCTGAAATGCCTTGGAACCAGATGGCTGTGATGGTCAATAGGCACCCCCCATTCTGATAAGTGTGACATCCCACCATTCTGGGGAGGAAGTGCACATCCCAGGTATGGAAAATGCGGACTTCCTTAGTCATTAGTGTCTTGATCCTGGAGTATGGTCTCTTGACCCTGAGGTATTTTCAGCTCTCTGTCACAGTAGCAGACACCAGATGTGTACCTTCTGGCGTCCGGATTCAACATCACACTTTTTTTTTTGTCCAGGTTCAGACATCCTTGGGCCATCACAGTTAATACTCGGTGGGATCAGTTCAACACGATCTTCACCTTTCCTCGTTCAAAGCTATTTCCTCATCTGCCCCACAGAATTGAGATGGAGGGTATTTTGGTGCTTCTGATCTGGGCTAGAAGTACTCAAACATACCCATGCTCCTGGAAGACCTTCCATGGACACTCCTGGATCATTCAGATGTTTTGTCCCAGAGGCCAAACACCCTCCTGCTTCTTGGTTCCTAGCTTCATGACTTCATGGCTTGGCCTTTGAAGCCAAGATTCTGAGAGACAGTAGTTATCCCTACACTATATATTATATATATAGTGATCTGGTACATATAATGATATGCCAATGGGATGTTTAAGAGATACAGCATGACACAAGTGTAAAAAAAAATATTTTATTAGGAATATCAAGCAACAAAAAGGTTTGTGCCACACAACATTAACAACCAGCTAATTTATTATGGAAAATTTAAAGTTGTAATTACATATCTTATTCATGAACAATTATCCATTTGTGTTTCCACGAAAATGGAAAAAGAAGGTGCATCACAAATTTCTTCCTGTTTTGTGAATATCCATTCACTTTAGCAGGAGTGGATGCTACTAACATGGTGCCTACTAAAAGTCAGCTTAAAAAACTAGTTTGAATTGAGGGAAAGATGAATGCAGCAATGTACAGACACATCCTTGATGAAAACCTGCTCCAGAGCACTGTGGACCTCAGACTGGGGCGAAGGTTCATCTTCCAACAGAACAACGACCCTAAGCACACTGCCAAGATAACAAAGGAGTGACTACAGGACAACTTTGTGACAGTTCTTGAGTGGCCCAGCCAAGCCCAGACTTGAACCCGATTGAACATCTCTGGAGAGATCTGAAAATGGATGTGCTCCGACGCTCCCCATCCAACCTGATGGAGCTTGAGAGGTCCTGCAAAGAAGAATGGGAGAAACTGCCCAACAATAGATGTGCCAAGCTTGTAGCATCATACTTGAGGCTGTAATTGGTGCCAGAGGTGCTTCAACAAAGTATTGAGCAAAGGCTGTAAATACTTATGTACATGTGATGTCTTTGAAATCTTCGCAAATTAATTAAAAACAGAAAATTACAAACAAACTTCTTTCACATTGTCATTATGGGGTATTGTTTGTAGAAGTTTGAGAAAAATAATGAATTTAATCCATTTTGGAATAAGGATCTAACATAAAAAAATGTGGCAAAAGTGAAGCACTGTACATGCATACAGCCTCCTGCAGTCTGGGGGCAAGATAAGTCTGATTCCTTCACATCTTGTAAGTTGTGTACTACACACTGGTTTGGGTTCAAGGTGGCCTGGATGGCAGTTAAAATAGATCTCTATTTTGGGGAAACTAAGACAAGTTTTGTTAGCCAAAGAGATATTGCATATGCACAGCCAGGCAGGTAGCAACATTACAAACACCCCTTAGAGTCCTGAGAACCCCACCCCACCTCACATCTACTTCATGCCACTTAGCAGCTGAATGGACTACTATAGTGGTAGATCCATCTGTGCCTGAATTATTGATGCTACGCTATGCCTGGACACAGTGAATAAAGATTCACTGTGGCCATACCCAGAAAGCATTTAATTGTAATGCTGAGCTAACAGAATGAACGGATCCAGTTCAATAGACAGAGGAAAAAAAAAAAACACACAAATCGAAAACCTCCATATACACTATCCTACTATCCCACAGTTGATCAAAAAAAACAACAACAATAAAGCTCCAGCGGGGGAAACCATCCTTCCTGATCCCCTACAAGGCAATCGGATATTCAGACATCAATAGAAACTATATCACATATATAAACTTTCCTTATTCTATTCAGCTGAATTAACAAAAAATACATTAGTTGGAGTTTGCTGTTAATGAGTAGAATAAACACTAATATGAGAAAAGATTGTCTGCAACTCCTTGCTTGCTCTTTAAAATCTTCATAATGTATTGATTCTCCATAAAAGACACAGGAACAAACTGCAGATGTAAACGCGTTTCAGCCTTGTGGGCTTTGTTCACTACAGGCTATGCTGAAACGCGTTTACACCTGCTGTCTGTTCATATGTCTTTTATGGAGAATCGATACATTTTGAAGATTTTAAAGAGCAAGCAAGGAGTTGCGGACAATATGTTCTCATGATTGCTATTGCAGCTGTGTGTGTTTCCACAAACGGGTAGCTCTGACATTTTTTCTGATCTTATTGGGTAGCAACACCCTACCTCTGTTCTATTTAAATACTAATATGAGGCTTTATCCCAGATGCAAACTGTCACACATGCCTACAAATCTATCACTATATTTCCCATATAAAATAATATACTGTATCTAATCATATACTCTGTAATCTGTTATAAGTGTAAGTGTAATGGGAATACAAACAAATAACTTTTCTACTTTTGTAAAATTCCATAGACAGACACTGTTCAATGGGTTGGCTTTTTCCTTGTACGGTGTTCTTTAACATGTCTTTCAATTAATGATGTAATTTGTCAGACATACATTCTACGTTTCATTAAATTTTTTATGCTATAATTTGATGTTCCAGTCGAAGTGACTTGTTTAAGTGATCTGAAATGGGCATTTTGGAATATTGTCTGGCACTCAGTTTTCGCATTGTTTTATTCACCTCTGCATAAACACCCAGCTCTGGTCACCAAAAAGAGTAGACTTTATCTAAATGCGTTGGAATTCCTCTAATAGCAATCTGCCAGCTTAGATGATTCATCGAGCTCCCAGTTTCTATTGCTTGGATATCTTATTCAGCAAAATCTTTGCATGAAAAGTGGAGTAGAGGAATAAAAGATTAATTTAAAGGACCAAATGTATCCATGTTTTGCTTCAATTTAAGTGGTGATTTTTTAATCATACTGATTTGTTTTTCAAAGCCCATATTTTTCAAATCACAGTGTTGAATACATGTACTGTATATTTCTTTAAAAAGACAGCGTCCTTTACAAAGATGAGTTGTCAATTAATCATTCACTTCACTTGTATCTTGAGAGCACATTTGATTGGTGTTTGTGTTGTTACTGTTTCAGTTTTTACCTGCCAGAAGTATCCTCGTTGATATACAGTATGTACCACAGATTTTTTTTTTTTTTTTTTAAGTAAACTACAAAGTTATGGCAACATTTAATAGAAATAAATTCTAAGGTACCCCAGTACACCTTTAGTTGATCATCTTTCCCACCACTGCTAGTCCTTAAGATTTCAAAACTGAGCTCTGTCAGATAGGATGTGGGAGTGTGGTAAGGTGTGGGGGCAATAGCTAAGCTGATTTAAATACTGTCTTTCAGAAAATCCGATTTTGAGGGTTCTGACAGTGCACTGTGGGGAATTAAGGGGATGTATGCAGAGGCATTTTATTGTGTTTCCTATAAATACTATATACATTGACTTTCAATGCTGTGAACAATGAATTTGATAGCTTTTGATGCTGAGAATTTGGTTCCAATAACAAGTATACTATTATTCCTTCCCATACTACTATACACTGAACCTAAATCTGCTCCTTAAAGTGATTGTAAAGCTTTCTTTTTTTTTTTAAATAACAAACATGTCATACTTACCTCAACTGTGCAGCTTGTTTTGCACAGAGTGGCCCCAAACCTCGACTTATGTGGTCTCTCAGCGGCACTCGCGGCTCCACCCCTCATCAGATAACCCCCCCAGGCGAGTTGTAGATAGAAGGGCTGTGGATGATGGAGGTATGTAAACTGACCACGGTGTTAGGGCTCAGCAACTCTGATACACTGTGGTCAGTTACATCGGGGAGGGTAGAAACTGGCAGGATCAGACAGGTTTTTTAGGTGTTATAGGGGGCCAGATGACTAAGCACAAGCACTGTGCTGTATAAAATGCTTTAAAGGAGCAGGATCTATATATATATATAATATATATATATATATATATATATATATATATATATATATATATATATATACATATACTGTATAATATATATATAATTTTCAGGTTAACAAACACTTTAAGCTGTCTATGACACTTAAACCCGCAGACTAAAGCAAGAGATTCACTTAAATGCTGCCAACACCAACTGAATACACTTACTTTTTCCACCCTATGCTCTATTTGACCACTGGTAACAAATAGAGAATGCCTACACAGGTCTGAGGATTCTCTCTTTTCAGACATGTGACGGCACTGAGTGCCTAAATCACTATCTCCAAGCATCAGTAATGTCACATGGGAAGAAGATGACCAAGTCACATGCACCCCATACCTGGAAGTACTGAAATTTAATTTTTTTGCGGTCATGCGCAACAATATAACAATATATATATCAGGGCTCAAAATTTCAAGTCCTGAGCTACAAGCCAGGCCTCAAGAGTTACTCGCCACCAGTTGCCCCACCTAATTCATACACTGCCCTGCTCCTAATTGCACCCGTAAACACGCCCTCGTAGATTATCTCATGGAATGACAATGTTTTATGCAGAATCAAGTTACAAAATTGAATATTACCAACAACAACTTTAACAAAATGGGACAGGGCACTGGGGGCAGACCAGAGGGACAGGGCACTGGGAGCAGACCAGAGGGACAGGGCACTGGGAGCAGACCAGAGGGACAGGGCACTGGGAGCAGACCAGAGGGACAGGGCACTGGGGGCAGACCAGAGGGACATGGCACTAGAACTGGGTCTCTTCCCCATTCTCTTGCTGTCTCCTCTGCAACTCCCATCTATCCTCTCTCTCTCTCTCCCATTCATCTCATCATCAGGAGCCTGTGTGTGCGGCTCCACGCTTGCATGTCCCCACTTCCCCCTTTTATTCAGGCTGGAAGAGAGGAGAGGAGCTGCAGCACAGCGGGAGGGAGTACAATCCAGCACTGAGATCCACACAACTGCACAGCCATTGACACCATAGCACAGCGCACAGCACACATTGAGACCAGTCTGTTCACAGTGCTCAGGCTGAACTGTTGGACACTTGCACAAGGAGAAAAAAACTGCACAAACTGGAAGGCTGCCGCTCTCATGTCAGGGCAACTTTCAGTGAGCGCTGCACCGGAGTGGTAATTTTAGCAATCCTCCACCTCACTCATTACTTTCTGCTCTCCAGCTACATTGGTCGGGGCCTGGGGGGAGGGGGCAGGCTCAGCGAGGTCATACTGTTAGGTCCCATGGCTTAATGAAAATTGTAAGGAGAGCACCTGTGTACTGCTCTGCCTGTGTGCGGCTCACCAGACTACTTTTCCCGAGCATGCACCTTTCCTCTTCGGCCGCCAATCTCATCAGGACTCTAAGTGTAGGCAAAGATTGGAGGGAGATTGCTCATGCAGCCCTGACATCACTCGCCCCCAGCTTAAATCCACTCGCCAAATGCTAGTAGGCGAGTGGAAATTTTGAGGGCTGTATATATATTATAAAAGTATTACAGATAACTACCATATATTGGACAATGGGAAAAAAAAACCTTTTCATATGATAATGTACAGACATTGAATAGTAAAGTGTCAAAATGCAGAATGTAGCATGTCGAGTACAAAAAGAGATGCACATTGCTGTCATTAAAGGGAATATATTTCTTTGCCCTGCATAGGCAAAGCACTGGTTTAAAATAACCCAACCCTACAAAATAACCCTTTAACCTTAGGCCTCATACACACGATAGGTTAACCAGAGGACAACGGTCTGAAGGACCAATTTCATCGGTCAAAACCCATCGTGTGTGGGCCCCATAGGTTATTTAACCTTCGGGAAAAAAAAGCCAACTTGTTTTAAAATTAACCTACAGATTGGTAACCGATAGGTCAAAACCAATCGTTAGTAGGCACAACCATCGGTTAAAAATCCATGCATGCTCAGAATCAAGTCGACGCATGCTTGGAAGCATTGAACTTTTTCAGCACGTCGTTGTGTTTTACGTCACCACATTCTGACACGATCGGTTATTTAACCTATAGTGTGTAGGTGTGACGGACCATCAGTCAGCTTCATTGGTTAACCTATGACAACGGTCCTTCAGACCGTTGTCCTCTGGTTAACCTATCGTGTGTACGAGGCTTTAAATTCAGCATTAACCATAATGCCCAATGTAACCCCTTCAAATCCATACTTACCTTGCCCTTGTGAATTATAATGCCTGCCATCTGATCACCTGATCACCATAACCATCTGGCTCCTGCACCAAAAACAGTTGGCATGCAATCGTCAATCCCAAAAGTACCTACTTTGGTTAAATCCTCATAATTTTGTAGTTTAGTTCACTAGTACGGATCGAAAAAAGAATAGATTTTTTTTTATGAATACGATTGTCGTATCTATGCGACTGATTCATAGAATCAGTTACGCATAGATAGCCCTAAGATCCGACAGGTGGAACTGTGTTACACCGTCGGATCTTAGGCTGCAATTCTAGGCCGACCGCTAGGTGGCGATTTAATTGCAGTCAGCGTAGAATATGCAAATGACTAGTTACGCCGATTCACGAACGTCCGCTTTGCCCGTCGATCTAAATTTACGTTGTTTCCGTAGAGATGCGTCGCGTAAAACTAAACATGCCCACTAGGTGGTCTAAGCAATGTTAAGTTTAGCCGTCGTTCCCGCGTCAAAATTTTAAATTTCACGTCGTTTGCGTAAGTCGTCCGTGAATCGCGCTGGACGCCATTTACGTTAACGTCGAAACCAATGACGTCCTTGCGACGTCATTTAGCGCAATGCACGTCGGGTAATTTGACAGATGGAGCATGCGCAGTACGTTCGGCGCGGGAACGCGCCTAATTTAAATGGTGCCCGCCCCATTTGAATTAGGCGGGCAAGCGCCGAGCGGATTTACGTTACACCGCCACAAGTTTACAGGCAAGTGCTTTGTGAATCAGGCACTTACGCTGTAAACCTGCGGCGGCGTAACGTAAATGGGATACGTTACGCCGCCGCTGCGCAACGTATTTGCCTGTGAATCTGGCCCATAGTCATTTAGATGCCCACAAGGAGTTCTTAGTAAATATTTGTTATTTGAAATGGGTCTGTAAGGCTGGGTTCACACTACGGTTTTCCCGTCCGTCAGCCGCATACGATTTCAGTATTGAAAACGTACGGGCCCGGACGGGAAAACGTATAGATAGACAATGCATTGCAAATCGTATGCACTCCGGGTGCGTACGATTTGCTGGAAAAACGTTTTTTAAACGTACGCAAAACCGTGTTCAACCACGGTTTTGCGGCCGTTTTTAAAACAGTATGGCAAACGCATACGTTTTTCTTTAACATTAACGTCAATGGAAAACGCACATATGTGCGGTTCCATACGTTCCCGTCCGTTTCAGCCGCATACGGTTTTTCATATAAATCGTATGCGGCTGACGGACGGGAAAACCGTAGTGTGAACCCAGCCTAACATAGAAACCTTTAGCAGTGCTGGTCTCTGAAAAATGTTTTTTTTACAGAAGGGCACAAAATTCAACAACATTCTTTAAATGCTGCCAACCTAGTTTTTTTTTAGGCAATTAAGAGAGAGCAATAAAATTACTACTGTTGTCAATAAGATGAATAGTGTTCCCATTATAATTGTCAGTGTAATGAATAGTTCCCTTTTAATGATGTTATTTAGAGGAATTGTGCTCAATTCTTGGAGTCAGTAGGAGGAATAGTCCCTGATTAATGGTGTCAGTGGAAGGAATTGTGCCCCACCATTGGTGATAGACAGAGAATTAGTGCCCAAATGGCCAGTTAAATGCAAGCAAAGGCTGTATCCATCCCACAGGCCACAGTTTGAGGACTACTGTTCTAAAATATCTGCATTTTTATATTTGTACTTTAATTGTAATGTAGCTTATTGTTTGTTTTTTGTTTTTCATAGGATTAAGCAATGGGTTGAAAAGATGCAAAATGATCTTGTAACACTGGCAAGAACAGCAAGTGGTGTGGATCAGCTTGCAGAGGTAAGTAAACAGCGTTGCCTTCCAGTGCAGCAATTTCAATATACTGCATGTAATATACAATATGCAAAACTGTGCAAGATCAATGTTGGTTTTATGTTGTTTTTATCATGTCAGTCATTCTGTATCGCCATAAGCACTGGGTGCATGCACTGAGCGGGAGATGTGGAAGATATGTGTGAACACCTTGAATAACAGCAAGCCTTTTTAGGCCCAGCTCATACAATCTGGATAGTAAATCGGCAGTTTGCAGTGGTCTTTTTAAAGAACACCCCAAGTTTGTTGAGAAATACAATAAATCTAAATCTATTTTGTTATTTACAGTTTTTAGGAGTTGCAACCATGGGAGCAGCACTTGGCTTGTGAACTCAAGGAAGGAATTTCAACTCCCCTGTATTATACCTTTGGTTGAGAAACTTTTTTTTTAAGACTCCTGTGTGTATGCTGAGGCTGCAACTTTTCTAGTAATATTATTGCCAGCAACAGGAAAACTAAGATTACTCATATGGTCTCATGACTTCACTCCTTTCCAGTGAGCGAACAGCAAAAGAGCAACACCTCACTCATTAGGGAACAATGCTATTGAAGCAGATGAGTATTCTCTTCCTGAAGGTTAGGCAGAGCCCTTCAGCACATCCACAAATGCATAAAATCGAGTACAACCTCATTCTCACCTAGGTGAGAAAGGAGCACAACAAAGTCAAAAGCACTTTGAAAAAAAATATTATCTTATTGTGGAATAGGGATGGAGCTGGCACAAGATGCAAATACTTGTTTTTTGGGGTGAAGATGCTTGGATATCTATACATCATCCAGATGCAACATTGGTAATTGATTATTGTAGCACCATAATAAGTCAATCACTTAATAATTTAAAGAACCAATCCAACATCCAGCAAAATAATCTTAAAGCGTGCCTTCTTTCGTTTGACGCGGAGAAGGCGTTTGACCGGGTCAATTGGCAGTTCTTGCGTCTTTCTCTTGAACAGATTGGCCTTGGTCCCGCCTTTGTGTCCAAGGTTATGGCGCTATACTCCCGACCCTCGGCCTCTGTTCTGGTTAATGGCTCCTCATCATCTCCGTTCCATATATCCAACAGTACCCGCCAGGGTTGCCCTCTATCGCCCCTACTTTTTGTACTGGTGATAGAACACTTAGCTAGGGCCATTAGGCAGAATTCCTCCATTGTGGGGATTCAGACACCCTCCGCTATCCACAAACTCTTCCTTTACGCGGATGACCTTCTGGTCTATATACAGCAACCGCACACGTCCCTACCCTCATTGATGCATGAATTCCATAGGTTTGGTGAGTTTAGCAACTTTAAGTTGAACATGTCTAAGACAGAGGCCCTCAACATTTCCTTACCGCCCTCTACCCTCGCCAGGGTTAAGGCTAATTTTCCCTTCCAATGGGGAGCCAAAGGTATATCCTACCTGGGGATAATGATCCCCTCTAATTTGTCGGATTTGTATGCCCTTAATTACCTGCCTATGCTAGCCCGAATTAGAAAGGAATTAGATGCCTGGCGCCCCTCCTCGTTTCCCTGATTCAGTCGCATTAACTCTCTGAAAATGGACACCCTGCCTAAATTGTTGTATTTGTTTCAAACGATACCCATCTCTGTCCCTAAACACTTCTGCACTTTCCTGCGCTCCATGTCCATTCGATTTATATGGAACCAGGGCCTATCACGTATTCGCTACACTTTGCTCACTTATCCTAAAACATGGGGAGGGCTGGGTCTCCCGGATTTCGAATTATACCATAGGGCGGCATTGCTATCTAGGGTCCTGGAATGGTTCCCTTGCCCCTTCCCTAAAGCATCCACCTCGGTGGAAAAAGATCTGTCCCCCGATGATCTGCGGGCCTTTTTATGGGGCTATGGACGGCAATTAAACTTGCTTTCCTCGTCATCACCCCTAACACTCGCTGCCTTAATTCTCTGGTATAAAAAGGGTCTACTGCCTCTTCTATCCACAGACCCCTCGCCCCTTACTTCGTTGTTTGACCACCCTTCTCTGCCTCAGGGAATGGGGTCCAATATGGTAGGCACATATTCACGGTCAACCTGGCCTGTAGCGAGTTCCTTTGTAGATCCCCCTCTTGCTACCCCCGTTCTACCGGGCTCCTCAGGAAATTGGCTCACGGCACTCCGTATATCCTCCTTCTGCTCTGACTTGTTTTCTTCTTCCCAAATTCATAGACCTCTAACGGGATTTGAGCAGCTGTGTTCTCTCTCAGAAATGCCTAGGCATCTGCTCTCTATGTACTCACTACAACATGCATTGCTACACGATCAACTCCCCCCTTACACTAGGAGGTGGTCCACAGAGCTGGACAGGGATCTCTCTTTAGTGGATTGGCAAAAATCATTCCACTTTACACACAAATCTTCTATTTCCTGCTATTCTCAGGATTTTTTTTTTAAACTCCTCTCTGGATGGTACAGGGACCCTAAAACTCTTCATAACATTTTTCCGTCTGTGTCTCCCTTATGCTGGAGATGTGGCTCGGCGAAGGGAAGCTACTTGCATATATGGTGGGACTGCGCTGTGGTCCAACCCCTTTGGTCGCAGGTTTTTGCCATATATAATAGTCTATAATATGATCGAACATTATCACCTGCCCCGGAAATAGCCCTATTGTCAATGTTCCCCGGGTCGATAGCGTCTCAAAGCAGCTCCCTGCTGCGTTTCTTTCTATCAGCCGCAAGACAACTCGTATCCTTGTTTTGGAAAACCACCACCACTCCACCTCTGACTGTATGGGTCTCCTTGGTCAATGATATCATGCGCATGGAGGAGATGATCGCCTTAGACAATGATACCTTTGATAAATTTAAGATCCTCTGGCTTCTCTGGATAGACTACGCTACTTCTGATTACCTGAAAGCGAGGTTAGAATCTTACAGTCAGCCTGGATGTGTCTCATGAATCCGCTATGTGGGATTATTACATCTAAGGCCCCGTACACACGGCCGAGGAACTCGACGTGCCAAACACATCGAGTTCCTCGGCCAGTTCAGTCCTGGAGCCGCCGAGGACCTCGGCGGGCCGAGTTCTCCCATAGAACAACGAGGAAATAGAGAACATGTTCTCTATTTCCTCGCCGAGGTCCTCGTCGGCTTCCTCGGCCGAAAGTGTACACACGGCCGGGTTTCTCGGCAGAATTCAGCCAGAAACTCGGTCGGAAGCTGAATTCTGCCGAGGAAACTGGTCGTGTGTACGGGGCCTCAGTCTGCCCAGGACAATGGTGAACACTAGATTCCATGTTGTTAATGATCCTGTAAATGCAACAATGCGGTGTTGTGTCCAAATATGTATCTTGAAGATTTGATGTATCAATGTCCACTTTGCTTTATAAAATTCAATAAACATTTATTGGAAAAAGGGGCTGATGATAAACATTTGTGTGGGTTGATTTACTGAAGAGTGCAAAATCTGGTGCAGCTGTGCATGGTAGCGGATCAGCTTCTAACTTCAGCTTGTTCAATTAGGCTTTGACTGCACCAGATTTTCTCACTTTTAGTTAATCTACCCGTTTTTATTAGCAATGGTGTGCAACTGGTTGAAACAAAACTAATCTGTAACTAGCAAAGGGCAAGACAAATTCTAATAGGTTGATACAACACCAATAGTATTAAACAGCAGATGTGTCACAAGTCTAAGGCTGGCCATAGTTGTGTTAGTTTTTTTTGTACAACATGCAGATTGAATGAAAAAACTGATCCGATTTTCTATCCACACATTTGTCAGAATACACTAATCAGTGCTGCAGTCTGTTGCCTGCAGTGCTGATTGAATGGAAATAAAGCTGGGACTAACCGTGACTGGCATGATTATGGGGATTATGGTGTTCATATTGTAAACTCTGCATAGCAACATATCTTCCTGCATTAGTTTGTAATAATGATAGAAAGCAAATGGTGTAGTTGTGTGTATTGTTCTTGCGATGTGTGTATATCCATATGAGATTAGATCTCCAACTTGCTTTTTTTAATTATATTGTTTTATTTTTTTCTCTCAACTTCATTGGTAACAATCCTTTATGTCATCATAGTGACAGGTGCTGTTTATGGAGATACCAAGGGTCTGTTAGACTCCTGATACTTCTTTACCTCCAGCCAGTGCAGATTGGGGACACAAAATCTCTTCAGTAATCTCCTGTTTATCAGGTACTACTGGGATTTGACAGCTGTAAAAGTCCTTAGAGAAGGGCCCTTTCAAGTCCATGTAGTTTGCAAGAGATCATTGGGTACGAGTTTACTGCTCTCCATCCTTCTTCCACCTGCAGAAGTCCTTAGCTCACAAAGAAGCAAGGTTAACCCAGGGAGTGATTTGGGCAGTGTTTGTTTTTTTTTCCCCCTGGGCATCTGCCAGAAGCAGCTGGGCACAGCTATGGGGAAAAAAACAAAATCCACTGGGGTAAATTCCTAGGATGACTATGATAGTGTGATCATAGTCATCCTAGGAATTTACCCCAGTGGTCTCCAAACATTCTAAACAAAGGGCCGGTTTATTGTGCTTCAGACTCTCGGAGGGCTGGACTTTGGCCAGCGGGAGTGGAAATTTTCCTGGCATCATTGTTAGTAAACATCTGGTATTAGGGGGAGGAATAGTGCCCCATTGCTGGTATCATAGGGAGGAATAGTGCTCTATTAGTTCTGTCAGTGGGAGAAATGGTGCTCCATTGTTGGTGTCAGATGGCAGAATAGTGTCTCATATCAGTGGGAGGGATAGTGCCCCAAAGGGCCGAATAAAGGCAAGCAACAGGTCACATCCGGCCCTTGGGCCGCAGTTTGGAGACCACTGCACTATAGGGAATAAAAGCCTTATTGGCAGAACACCTATGATAAACTATAAAGATAAAGAGCAACATTCCACCCCCATTCACCTTCTTTAACACATCTATAATCACACTATAAGCAGTAAAAAAAATCAGAAGAGCTATGACCCTTTTAATATTTGTTTTACTCTGAAAAACACGACTTTTATATAGTAAGTTACCTATTTGGGCTTATTAGTGTTTTTTTAAATTCTTTGATTTAAAAAAGAAAAGTCTACCAATTCATTTTTATTTTATCTTTATAAAGTCAACTAAACTAAAGTTAATATTTTATCACCCCCTGTATGTTTTACAGAAGTGTGAGGCAACAAATCTTTTGTGTGTTTTTGAGAAATAGATATGCGTGGAATCAAAACCAGGAATGAAAGCTAACAGCAGTCTAGCTTGCAGTATGTTGACCTTTACAGCGTTGGAAGTATCGCATGAAAGGACTTCCCAAGACAGTGTACTTGAAGCCCACACGGTTCTGAGCCACACTGTGATGTATACTAATTACTCCCGGTTTTACTTTGGCCTGGCAGCAGCAAGGACTAGCTACGCTCGGAGGATAGTGTTAATAGGGATCCTGTGTATTTCCTCCGAGTTAAAACATCTCAGTAAGGGTTTGAGTTCTAGTAATTATATCCTCGGGAAGAAAATCTTCATAAATGTAATGAAAATGGATTGCTTAAAGCTGTATTGATCACTTTGGCAATAGTCTTCAACAAACAATAGCTTTGTTGCTTCCAAGCATATTAATGGGTAATGTCAGCCAAAAGCTTATGATCTAATTTTCTCATTCTAGCCCACGTCATTTCTCATTGCTCATCTTATTCAATGAAATTATATACTGGGCCATCTCTGTCTGTTTTTTTTCATCTTGTTATAGCCAACTGGCATTCCTCACCCTTCTCTCTCTATCATTTCCTCACTGAATCTTACAATCCTTTCTCTAAAGTTATTGGGCCAGATTCACAGAGGAAATACGCCGGAGTATCTACTGATAGACCGGCGTATTTTCAAATTTGCCGCGTCATATCTTTATTTGTAATTTACAAAAAAGGCTTTTGGCTAAGATCCGACAGGCGTACGACAAGCGGCGGCCGCTGGGTGGAGTTTGCGTCGTTTTCCAGCGTCGGGTATGCAAATTATCTGATTACGGCGATCCACGAAGATACGCGCGTTCGTCGCAATCTCTTACGTCGTCGCTAGTCGTTTTTTCCCGTCGCAAACTTAGGCCTGCTTTTTCATGGCTTACATTTAGAACAGCCATGTTAAAGTATGGCCGTCGTTCCCGCGTCAAATTTAAAAAATTTTTTTGCGTAAGACGTCCGGGAATACGAAACGACGTAACGCACGTCGCCGTTCAAAAAATACGTTGGGGCGCCGTAATTTCGCGCAAAGCACGTCTGGAAATTTTCACACGGAGCATGCACAGAACGTTCGGCGCGGGAACGCGCCTAATTTAAATGGTACACGCCCCATTTGAATTAGGCGGGCTTGCGCCAGACGGCTTTACGTTACAACGCCGTAAGTTTACACGCAAGTGCTTGGTGAATCAGGCACTTGCGCTGAAAACTTGCGGCGGTGTAACGTAAAGGGCATACGTTACGTCGCCGCAGATATCTGTGAATCTGGCCCATTGTTACTGCCTGCCTGTCTGTTCTCTTGTCAATGAAGATTTTTCTGCTAGTTAGTTCACAACAGTATGTTGTACAGTAGATTATACACAGTGGTGTTATCTTCAATAAAACATTTATAGCCGGATTCAGGTAGACGTACGACGGCGTATCAGTAGATACGCCGTCGTAAGTCCGAATGAGCGCCGTCGTATATTTAAGCGTATTCTGGAAACCAGATACGCTTAAATTTGGCCAAGATACGACCGACGTAAGTCTCCTACGCCGTCGTATCTTATGTGCATATTTACGCTGGCCGCTAGGGGCGTGTACGTGGATTTACACGTTGAATATGTAAATGAGCAAGATACGCCAATTCACAAACGTACGTACGCCCGTCGCAGTAAGATACGCTGTTTACGTAAGACATACGCCGGCGTAAAGATAAACCACCAAAAAGATGGCGCAGCCCATGCAAGGTATAGACGACGGAACAGCCGTCGTATTTTACGTCGTTTGCGTAAGCGTACGTGAATAGGTTATGTTCACGTCGAAAGCATTGAGCCAACGTCGTTACGTAGGGAGTATTTGCGAAGTGATTCTGAGCATGCGCGCGCATGCGCCGTACGAACGGCCCTCATTTACATGGTGTCACGGTTCATTTAAATGTAGCCCGCCCACTACATGCCTACTTTGAATTAGGCAGTGTTACACCGGCCCATTTGCGCTATGTCGACGTAACTTAGGGAGCAAGTGCTTTGTGAATACAGTACTTGCCTCACTAAGTTACACCAACTAAATATACGCCGCTGTACGTGAATCTGGCCCTTAGAGTGTAATTATATGCAGAATTATCCAGAAATCCAAAATTTTATTTAATCTAGTTTATTAATTCATTACAAAACAAAAATGGATACTGTATTCATCAGCTTACAGACATACATAGTTACATAGTTAGTCAGGTTGAAAAAAGACACAAGTCCATCCAGTTCAACCTCAAAAAAATAAACAAACAAAATAAAAAACACAATACAATCCCATACACCCAACTCCATACCCACAGTTGATCCAGAGGAAGGCAAAAAACCCCAGCAGAGCATGATCCAATTTGCTACAGCAGGGGAAAAAATTCCTTCCTGATCCCCCGAGAGGCAATCGGATTTACCCTGGATCAACTTTACCTACAAATCTTAGTACTCAGTTATTTTATGTACATTTAGGAAAGAATCCAGGCCTTTCTTAAAGCAATCTACAGACAACACTGTACTTCCTGTGTAAACTTGTTTTAATCACTTAAGGACCCAGCCTATTTCTGACATTTGTTGTTTAGTAAAAATCAGTATTTTCTGCTAGAAAATTACTTAGAACCCCCAAACATTATTAGCCAGATTCAGTAAGACGGGCGCATCTTTAGTTCGGCGTAGCGCATCCCATTTGCACTACGCCAACGTAACATAGTGAGGCAAGTACTGTATTCACAAAGTTACGTCGGCGTAGCGCAACCCCGCCTAATTCAAATTAGGCAGGTAGGGGGCGTGCTGCATGTAAAGTAGCCGTGACCCCATGTAAATGAGTGCCGTTTGCACGGTGCATGCGCGCGCATGCTCAGAATCACATCGGAAATACTCAATGCTTTCGACGTGAACGTCACCTACGCCCAGCCCCATTCACGTACGCTTACGCAAACAACGTAAAACACGACGGCTGTTCCGTCGTCTATACCTTGCATGGGCTGCGCCATCTTTTTGGTGGTTTATCTTTACGCCAGAATATAGCCCTACGTAAACAGCGTATCGGGCGCAAGTACGTTCGTGAATAGGTGTATCTTGCTTATTTGCTTATTCTAGGCGTTAATCCACGTACACGCCCCTAGCGGCCAGCGTAAATATGCAGCTAAGATACGACGGCATAGGAGACTTACGCCGGTCGTATCTTAGCAACATTTAAGCGTATCTCAGTTTGAGAATACGCTTAAAGATACAACGGCGCAGATTCGGACTTACAAAGGCGTATCTACTGATACGCCGTCGTAAGTCTTACTGAATCTGGCTATATATATATATATATATGTGTGTGTGTGTGTGTATATGTATGTAAAACACAATTTTTTTGGAAAACAATACACTTTTTTTAAATTTTAATGCAATAAAACGCACAACTTTTTTTGTAAAATATAAAAGATGATGTCAAACTGAGTAAATAGATACCAAACATGCTACACTTTAAAATTGCGCATGCATGCCTAACAGTGACAAACAACGTAAATTTTACAATCCATAGGCACTTTCATTTTGTTTTATTAAATTGTTAATTAATTTTATTCTTATATTTTTTTTACACTTTTGCTTTAAATTATTATTTGTTGATCACTTTTATTTCTATTACAAGGTAATAACCACTTAAAATCAAATGATGTACCAGGTACGTGATTTGGTTTCAAGTGGTTAATGGGTAAATGCAGAATACTTTGAAAAACAGTTTGATGCACTTCCAAGATCATTCAGAATTCACTACAGTGAGGTCCTGCTGCCTAGTATCATCCGATGTTCATCAAGTATGCTTCCACGCCAGGAGCCGCCATCTTGCTGCATGGTCTGATCCAATGTTCTCTTCTGCATGCTTCTGTTATATATCCCAGCCTGCTTCCATTAGCTCTGCAGTCTTTAGTCCATCTCTGCAGCGTTCCTGTCAAAACTGCTGCAATTTGAACACCCCTACACTCTTCTAGTGCTGGTCAGTCTTTAAACATTAGCGTTATATAAATCTAGGGATCATGAACTAGTGTTGGCACACAGCTAAGTCCGAACCTCTGAGTCCCTGGCAGAACACCAGCTGGCCCTTAAACTCTGTACCCTGGGGGATCCATTGTCACCTGCTCACATGTGCGTTGACTTCATTCACCATTGTGACAGAGTCTAATTTGTTTAGGATGTTTCCCTACCACAAATGTGAGTGTTACAGAACATTTTAGGGCATGCACACTTATGTCTATGTAGACTCAGTAAACATTGTTTAAAAAATAAGAAAAGGGACATTTTAGGTAATGGCTTTATTTATGTACAACATATGCCCAAACTAAGGAAATTATAACACTTCTGATGTGGCTGTGTGGCTCCATTGTATTGCCCAGAACAGGGGGCACTTCTAATATCATACTTGTTCCTTATGATTTCTGAATATATCTAATGCTGTAAAGTACTTTTATTTAAAGCCATCCAGCTTTGATGTTCATTCATGTGTTTATCCATGCCCAGAGGGGCAATCTACATTTTTTTTTCCAGAAGGGATGGACTGTCTATTAGAATCTCACAGAAGTTCCACATCAGCTGTAAATACTTTGTCAAAACTTTTTTTTTAATGAAACATCAATTCTTTTTTTAATAAAACAACATTCATTCCCACTTTTACACATTTTCTACCAGAACAGTAAAAAAATATTAAATGTTAATCACATAAACTAATATAGACTGATGTATTTGATATGCTGAAGTTGATTTTAGTCTTGATGCCTTGAGGATGGGGACTCTGCGTGACCCTGAACTATACCATAAAATGCAGCACAACAAATACATAAAAGATTGTGCTATTCAATAAAATCATAAATACATGCTACTAATATCCTTCAAACTTATATTCTTGTGGTTAAAATGTATTTATATTTTTATTCAGTCCCAGAATATAATCACTATTGTGTAACATGTATACAATTATTAAGTGCTCAAAGTGCAAACAATCCTGTGCTTTTATTTAATCAAATGACACCTCATTGAAAGCCATCACCAAATGCACCACCTGCTTACCTCCATATATAAGTTACTGTATATATATATTGTGACAGGAAGTCAGGTAAATCTGTGGGTGTTGTCACAGACAACACCCACAACATTTCTGCCTTGTTTAGACAATAC
Organism: Rana temporaria; assembly: GCF_905171775.1. NCBI lineage: Eukaryota > Metazoa > Chordata > Amphibia > Anura > Ranidae > Rana > Rana temporaria. The sequence continues at coordinate 133,656,595 of NC_053491.1, forward strand.
GCCAATTGTTATTAGGCGTTGGCTGCAAATGTAGCCAGGAAAGGCTAAAGGCCGTTGGAACTTCAGCTGTTCAGAATGAGGCAATTAAGGCCTCTATAAGTAGTCCAGATGATTACCACTGATTTTCTGCATCATGCTGCTTTGTGAGTAAGGAGGAGCAGTGTACTGAAAGTCTTCTGAGGAGGTGAGGAGAGGATTGATTTTTCTGTGTGATAAAAAATCAAAAGACTATTGTTTTTCTGCTGTATGACCAATAGTGTCTGCCCAGCACTAGGCTGTACAGACTCCATAGACAGGTTCCTGTGTGGTGAAGATAGACGCCCCACGTGGCCAGGGTTTATTTTATGTTTGATTTTGTTTATGCTGTTTGGATGCTTGCACTTGTTTCCAGCAAGATGGAAGAATAAACCAAAATCTTTGTTTTCAACCGTCTTCGACTGCCTGTCTGTATAAATTCAGTGTGTAGTGAACCCATCCAGGGGGTCACACACCCCGCTACCGAGCTAACCCCTTACTATATATATATATATATATATATATATATATATATACATATGAAACCTATCAATTATAATAGGTCATGCAGTGCCTTGCCCTTTTATTCGGGCTATAGCTCTCTACGGCTCTTCTCCAGATGTATAAAAACTCACTCCACCTCAGATAGACCTTGGAACTTCTCTTACACTAATCAGCTCATCCTTAGTCAATATGAAAGACCATCATTTTGTAGTATTTTTAACCTCAATAAACTTTATTAGCCCCAGAAAGCTTAAAACTAGAGTTGAGAGGACACCTGGATGTTCGGGTTCGGGTCCGAACCCGAACTTTAAAAAAAAAGTTTGGGTTCGGGAACCCAAACCCGAACTCCGAACCCCATTGTAGTCAATGGGACACAGACTTTTAGAAAAAAAAAATGCGCGGAGGTCCCCGCAAATTCAATAACCAGACCCTTTAGGTCTGGTATGGATATTAAGGGGAACCCCGCCGTAAATTTAAAAAATAAAATGACGTGCAGTTCCCCCTAAATATCCATAACCAGACCCTTCAGGTCTGGTATGGATATTAAGGGGAACCCCGCCGTCAATTTAAAAAAAAAAATACGTGCTGTTCTCCCTAAATATCCATGACCAGATCCGTTATCCGAGCACGTTGACCTGGCCGGCCGCAGAAAAGAGGGGGGGCAGCAGAGTGCGGCCCCCCCTCTCCTGAACCGCACCAGGCCACATGCCCTCAACATGGGGAGGATGTCCCCATGTTGATGGGGACAAGGGTCTCATCCCCACAACCCTTGCCCGGTGGTTGTGGGGGTATGCGGGCGGGAGGCTTATCAGAATCTGGAAGACCCCTTTAACAAAGGGGACCCCCAGATCCTGACCCCCCCTGTGTGAAATGGTAATGGGGTACACTGTACCCCTACCATTTCACGAAGGAAGTGTAAAGTCTTGTAAAAAAAAAAAAAAACACACACACACCATAGAATAAAGTCCTTTATTAATAATAAAAAAAAAAACTCCAGCGGTGATAATCCACTCGTTCCCGGCTTCCTGCTTCAACGTTGTCCTGATCCAGCGACTGCTGCGGGTGATCTCCAGCGATGCGAAGATCAAGCGACGGGTGATCTCCGCTCCAGCGATGAGAAGATCCATTCATCCAGAGCGCAGCATCGCCGACCTCCTCTCATCGCTGGACACAGCCCAGCGAATGAAGCGCTGGAGCTGTGACATTACTTATATAGAGGAGACAGGGCCACCCGTCACATGACCCTGCACCCTCTGCTACGTCACTGGGGAAGCCCAGGAAGAGGGAAGCCAGGGCTTACCCAGTGACGTAGCAGAGGGTACGTCAGAGGGTGCGGGGTCACGTGACGGGTGGCCCTGCCTCCTCTATATAAGTAATGTCACAGCTTCAGCGCGTCATTCGCTGGGCTGTGTCCAGCGGTGAGAGGAGGTCGGGGATGCTGCGCTCCGGATGAATGGATCTTCTCATCGATGGAGCGGAGATCACCCGTCGCTGGACCCACCGATCTTCACATCGCTGGAGATCACCCGCACTCGTCGCTGGATCAGGACAACGTTGAAGCAGGAAGCCGGGAACGAGTGGATTATCACCGCTGGAGTTTTTTTCTTTTTTTTTATTTATTAATAAAGGACTTTATTCTACTGTGTGTGTTTTTTTTTACAAGACTTTACACTTCCTTCGTGAAATGGTAGGGGTACAGTGTACCCCATTACCATTTTACACAGGGGGGGTCAGGATCTGGGGGTCCCCTTTGTTAAAGGGGTCTTCCAGATTCTGATAAGCCTCCCGCCCGCATACCCCCACAACCACCGGGCAAGGGTTGTGGGGATGAGATCCTTGCCATGCCCTCCCCATGTTGAGGGCATGTGGCCTGGTGCGGTTCAGGAGAGGGGGGGCCGCACTCTGTCCCCCCCTCTTTTCTGCGGCCGGCCAGGTCAACGTGCTCGGATAACGGGTCTGGTTATGGATATTTAGGGGGAACTGCATATAATTTTTTAATTGACGGCGGGGTTCCCCTTAATATCCATACCAGACCTGAAGGGTCTGGTTATTGAATTTGCGGGGACCTCCGCATTTTTTTTTCCCGAACTCCGATCCCGGACCCAAACTTTTTCCAATTGTTCGGGTCCGGGTTCGGGAAAAACCCAAAGTCCGTACCGAACCCGAACTTTACAATTTGGTTCGCACAACCCTACTTAAAACCCATGGAAATACACTCACAAAGAGAAGTGGACATAATAAGAACCTTAAAACACCATTTCCCCCCTCAGCATCATATCCACAATAGTTAACCTGCAATATGCAGTATTGTTTATACAACCTATGTAATATGTATTTTATAATATTTTTTAAATGGACATTATAGAATGCTAAAAACCTCTTCCCATGATGTGATTTTTGCACACCACTCAGTAGTGTTGACAATAGTGATCTAACACTGTGGGTAGTGAGGTAGTGCAGCTCAAAACAAGGACTTTCTGTTTGGTTCCCTGGCAACTAATCCAGACACCATTTTTTATCATGTTAGTTCTCTGGTGTAAATTGTGTTCTCTATTTGTATTTTGTTTTGGGGGAGTCTTTAAATATCACATGAGCAGAGGCTTGCCTCAGCTGTGCACAATATGGCTGTTTTACATAGATTTCATCAGTATTTTATACCCTTGTTTGGTATGGGTTGCATGCACTACTTTTGGAAACTCTCTGTAACTGCATCACATGGCACTTCTGTACCATGTGATCCAGTGTGGGCAAACATACTGGAGTATCATTAAAGTAAAACTATGGGCAAAACATGTTTTCTTTTTGGATAGAGCAAGCAAGGCTCATAACCCCTGTCAGATTTTTTTTTAACCATCTGTCTCCCAATGAGTCACTTTCTTTCCTAAAGGACAAACAGGAAGTGAGAGGAAATCCCTGAAAATTAGGGAATGACTTGTGGACCCCCAGGTCAACAGAACTAGTGTCCCTATGGGAAGATTTCCCCTCTTTACTTTTCTGGGGACAACCCAAAATGTGTGATTTTCTTTTACTTCTGCTTTCAATGATAATGGTAAACAGAACAATGAGAGAGGGTGAATCTCCCTAATGGGGGCACAGACCGAGATAATTACTCACAGGCATTCTAATCCCTCTCCACTCCATCCAAAACAAAAAGTTTTGCCTTTAGTTATACTTTAACTTAATATTGACACCAACTAGAGAATACAACTGCAGGGCATTTTGAATATGGTTTGGGAAATGCACACAGAATGCTGGTTTCCCACATCACATTCTGGTGTGAACAGGCCCTTACAATTCTTGTGCCAAAGTCCATAGAGTATTGTTGCTAGCTAATAAAATCCTTGTCTTTTATTATTTTGGGCAGAATGCAAAATAAGTTTTGCAATCAATATTTTGTAAGAAATTACAGATAGCAAATTTTACTTTATTTATTTCCAGATTACCTGATATGCCATGCACAAAATTCTTATAATGTTTGTTTTTAAGCAAACTGCATGTTAGTGTAGTAGCTTTCACATCCCCCAGAGAATGGAGAATCAAGAGCAACCATGCTCTGAGGAGACAGTTATTGACTGACCTATATGAGTTTGAGACATCTTTCCCCAAGAAGGCCAGAATAACATTTAAGCTAACCAAAATGTAAAACTCAGAGGAAGATCAGAATAAAAAAAGTTATAATATTGCTGTGTGTCCCTTCTCAGAAGTGTTGAAGCATAGTTACCTGGTTTAAGGGGAAAGCTACACTATACATAGCACAATGTATTTACTGTATAATAATAATAATAATAATAATAATAATAATAATAATAATATAAAAAAAATATATATAGTCCCTTTGTTGGTTGTAATAAGTTTTGAAATAAGTTTGAATTAAGGTTGAAAATATTGACTTATCTTTAGCTGTAGTAGAAAAATTTGAAATGCTCAAGTATCAAATGAAACTTATGCTGAGAGAAACATGGAGTCTAATGTGGCTAAACTTCAAAAAATGACAGTTGCATGGCTCTTTCTTCAATGCTTCAAGTCACCAACCGAAACACAAATGCAGAAGATCAGAAAGTGATAAATTCAAAATTGTTTTGAAATCAGTTCTTCCAATGAGGACACTTGTTTCAGTGACAGCGCTCTAAGGCTTCATGAACACACAGCTTACTTTGACCGCCGGCTGCGCAAAACATGTCAAAATCGATTTGCAATATTGCCACGGTTTGCATTTTTCAGCAGCCAGCGGTCAAAACGTTCCTATCCTGAACACAGTTCTTCCACGTTCAGGAGAGGGAGGTTGAAGAAGGTTGAAGCTCCCCTAACCGCTGCAGCTCATAAACTTTGGTAAAAGCCTATGTGTACAGTAACACATAGTTTTTTTTTTTAAGTTGAGTTTAGGAGCTTTGGCAAAAAAACACCAAAAGCTCCTAAACTCAAGTGTAGGAGCTGTAGTGTACATGAAGCCTTAGGGGGGATTTCCCCTCAACTTGAGAGAATTCCTGCTGTGTGTTTGAAATGGGTAATAATGGAAAATCACTGACAGGGGTGCTAGCCTTCCCATTTTCTCTATAACTCTGAACAAAGTTTTGACTACAGCTACTTTTTGTTGGGGCTATTTACAAATGTTTTTATTGAAGACTTACACATTTTTCTAAATAAAATTAAATTAGAAAATATATGAATCCTGAAATGAAATTCATGAAATGGGTAAACATTGTGGGTATCTTGCGTGAAAATGTTTATAAATGGACCACTTCAAGTGTTTTTATAATGCATTGTACTACAGGTTACTAAAAGAGTGCTAAAAGATTCAAATACTAATTAACTAAGACGGTAGAAAACATTAAAACTATTGTAGGTACATAACTCCTTTTTCCAATAACTTCATAAAAAAAAGAAAACAGGTTAAGCCTAGGTTCACATTGAAGCGACTTGGCATGCAATCTTTAAGCCCTAAAGATCTCTCTCCTCTAAACTTGGTGGTTGGCTAATCGCTACAGCTATGGTCATTATATAAGAGGAAATTTTCACTGCTCCCCCATAAGCCTTGGTTGGCTTCCTTTCTCAGATACCCCAGCTTCCTTCCCTCCCCCCCATTGGGTTGAGAGTGACAGTGTCAATCTGCATTCACTGATGAAGGACTCTGTATTTTGCTCTTTCTCCTGCCTCCAGTCGAATTGTGCCTTTCTTAGAACAGATTTCTACAAGTACTTATATGTCAAGCATTTTTATTGCCACTCAATACGCCCTGAAAGGGCCCAGCACAGGTTCTACTTTTGAGCATTTGTGTATGTCCTCCTCCAGGGAGAAGGGTAAATCTCCATTATGTACAGTTACCTCAATGAGTTGAATCTCCTAACTCTTCAGCGATGCTGGGTTGGAAAGAGGAGACAGGTCAGAAAATTTCCCCTGATGACTGGGTGGCTATGCTTTCGAATATGCACAAATGCACGAAATCCATGGCAATGAAAGAAACGGTAGTTATGCTCAAAACTGGGAGGTATTATACAACTTCAAAACTGCACAGGTTTTTTTTCCAAGGTCTCGGAGTCCTGTTTCAGAGGATGTTCAAACAGGGGCACACACTTACATATCTTCTGGAGCTGTGGGCGATTGAAACAATCTGGCAAAGTGTGTCCTCCAAGGTTGCCCAGGTTACAGGGATGCAACTGACCTTGACATACCAAATGTGCCTGTTTTTTGCTAACCTACCAGAGGTCTCCCCTCACTTTGTAAAACAACACATTCAGTTTAAAATACAAATGAAATGCAAAACATTTATGTGTACATATACAAAAACAATACAAATATCCTTTTTTTAAATTATCACATTTCCTCTATTCTCAGCTGCATAAGAGCTGGGGAAAGAGAAAAAGCAGCACACTGATTTTCCAAGTGAATGGCTGTACTGGAGGGGCATGTCAGGACACGTCTGATTATTGGAGGAGAGCACACCAAATTCCCATCACAGCTAGAGTACTGACCAAAACTGAGGGACTTGCAGGAAAACCAAGGATTTCACTCAAAGGAAGCAATACAAAGAGAACAGGAGACTCTTTCATACAAGTACTAGGTACAGCAGGCACATATCAGGAATATGGAATGTTGGTATTACATACTCTTTAATTCTATACAATGAGTACAGCAGAGGGAGCAGTTTTTGAGAAGTCAAATGGACAGTGCACAATAAAGTATTTATAATTTCTGAACAAACATTCAAATAACTTTAAACAAGCCCTCATTCACCTATGTAACTATAGGCAATGTGGAGACATTCCTTAACAAAATTCACAATATAGGCCCAGAATTCTCAGTAGATCTTGGCAGCCTGTTAGCCTTCCTATGTAAATCTAATAGGTGTATCTAAGCTGCAAGAAATCCACAGAAATACAACTTCCGAGTCTTTGTTGTGATCTTTAGGAAACTTTCAAAATTAATTAGTACATAGTAAGGCTTCATTTAGACAGGTGATTAGCACATCCTGCAATTTCCAGGAGTAGGAATCTGCAAATTCATTGTGTCTGGAATGACAGGTGTGAACAAATAGTCACTAATAGCTGTGGCCGCTGACAGCCTGACACTATTTTGTGTGTGCTGAACCGCCACAGCTAATTGCACATGCTAGTCATTCCAGATGCAGGAATTCGAGGATTCCTGCCACTGGAATGTAGCCATCTGAATGTAGCCTACAGCAGAAAGTGAGGTGAGAGAGCTGTTTTAAAGTTGTTTAGTAGTTGGTAAGTAGTTTATTGTTCATAGTCTGAGCACAAGTGTACTTTAAAGTATAAGTGTAGGCAAGCTAAATATACAGTCAATGCTATTGAGGACTATCTTATCGGTCAAACATACGTGTTCTATTCCATTTGTTTTCTAATCAGTCAATAATCAGTCACTGTATAAAAATGTGAACATTTATTTATTTTGTGACTGCAGTCACAGAAAGACATATTGATCAAGGCTATGATTGTGTATTGATGGGACGGCAGCTCACTAATGTCATCCATGTGCTGTTTTCTCCAGTCAGCATTTCAGTGCAATGCATGATTAGAGCGTGATTGGCTAACGGTGCTGCTTCTTTTTCTTCCAGTTCAAATGATGTACAGTGATATACACAAGGCTGGTTTTACTAAATACATAACTGGCTTTAATTTTCCTACATATATCTGTCTACTCTTGCACTTTAATTTAGGGAAGTGAGGGTTTATTGGCTTTTCTCTAGTTTGGTAACTCTGGGAGGGCTTTTCCTTGGACAGTAACCCAGCATTGTAAGCACACTGGAGCAAATCAAAGTCGCCAACACTACCGATACCACCACCCCTATTTACAGGTTGAGCCATGGCATTACCACAGCTTTGAATGGAAAAAAAACACACTCCACTGGGTAAAGGCTATGTTAAAGTCAACACTGCATGTCAAAGTCTAAATTCATTGTCAATCATAAAGTGTAAACACAAAAATAAAGATTTTATTTTTATGCTAGTGACAATGGTTACATCTTCCAGCATACTTCACATTCTATGACTATGTATTTGCTTATGTTTCCGAATGAAGACATTCTAAAGAAGCCCTTCTCAAACAGTGTTCTGGGGAACTCTAGGGTTCCTCCAGAGGTTGGTCTCAGATAAGTAGCCACTAAAACCAGTGTTGCTTTTAGCTATCTATTAGGGGGTGAGGGATTCTTTCCAATGGCCACAAATGTAAGGATAATTTTTTCCCAGCGACCGTCACACTAATGTACCATGAGCTGTAGATACAGTATTTATTGGCATGGGTTCCCTGACACTGGAACATTTTTTCAAGGGTTCCGTTTATGTTAAAATAGTTAAGAAAGACAGTTTTAAGGCATGAAAGAGACCCACATATTCTGTGCAACTGTTTTCCCTAATAGATGAATTTTGTCCTCTAACAAGATTATGCTAACGCATGAAAACAAATAGGAATCTTGAGCACTGTCATGGAGGTAGTCTATAAAGATGAAATGATATGACTGTCTAACTAGCCTGAGCAAAGAACAATGTTAATTATCATTAGAGCATCCTGTTGGTTGAAAGCTATAACATATTTATTGAGCAGGATAACCTCCTAAAGTAATAATGAAAATGTGTGCAAAAATAAAAATAGTCAAATTCTGGGGGAAAAAATGTTGAGTATGCTGTATTCATTTTGCCTCCTAGTATTCTCTCCCATTGCAGCCTAAATTGCCATAGGACATAATTAGCAGAAGGAAATCCTGTAGGCTATTTCCTATACTTGTTGAATGATCTTTCATTCTTTCCTAACGCTAGTAAGATGGGTCATGCTGTCAAAGTACTCAAGTGGAAGACTCTGATAAGTGCGATAGTGGCATTTGTCCAAAGCACTGAGTACCAATTAGTTGTTTAATTGATGGAAGAGATTTAGAAAGAATGAGGGATGTGTACTGAGGGAAAAGTTACAGTGAACTCTTTTATAAGCATTTCACAGAAACATGTCAAGCTGACATCATACTTTGTGAATTTTCCCTGAGTATAAGTGTTGAAAAATAAAACTGGAGAAGAAAAAGTAATCACATTAAAATGAAGGATTGTTCAGAAAGAACAACAATTATGATTATTAATCTTTGTTATGAAGGGGACTGGGAAGCTATGTTAACCACATTTACCCCTGTCTGAAGGCAGATATCTCATGAGATGTAGTAGATTTAAACATGGTCAGCCTTAACAAAAGGTTCAAGTTTTAGAAGCTAGACCTCTCTATTGTATGTCATTAAGAAGCTCAGCTACTGGGACAGATGTTGCACTAGCTGAGTAGTGCTTGAGGTCAGCCATTATGCCTTCTCCTCAGAAACATCTAAAAGGAAAGGGAGAATAAATAAATATATATACATATATATATACATACCGTGGATATGCAAAGTCTACACACCCCTGTCAAAATGTCAGGTTTCTGTGATGCGATGAGACAAAGATAAATAATTTCAGAACCTTTTCCACCTTTAATGTTACCTACAAACTGTACAACACTCTTTTTTGGGGTATGAGTCTATCAGCATGCCACATCTTGACTTGGCAATATTTGCCCACTCTTCTTTGCAAAAACTCTGTCAGATTGCAGGGGCATCTCCTGTGCACAGCCCTCTTCAGATCACCCTACATTTTCAATTGGATTCAGGTCTGGGCTGTGGCTGGGCCATTCCAAAACTTTAATCTTTTTCTGTTGATTTGGATGTATGCTTTGGGTCATTGTCATGATGAAATATGACATTTCTCTTCATGTTAAGCTTTCAAGCAGAATCCTGAAGGTTTTGTGCCAATAGTGACTGGTATTTGGAACTGGTCATAATTCCCTCTACCTTGACTAAGGCCCCTGTTCCAGCTTAAGAAAAACAGCCCCAAAGCATGATGATGCCACCACCATGCTTCACTGTGGGTATGGTGTTCTTTTGGTGATGTACAGTGTTGTTTTTTCACCAAACCTATCTTTTGGAATCATAGCCAAAAAAGTTCAACCTTGGTTTCATCAGAGCATAACACATTTTCCCACATGCTTTTGGGAGACTTCAGATGTGTTTTTGGAAAATGTATCTGGGCTTGGTTGTTTTTCTTCATAAGAAAAGGCTTCTGTTTTCCTAAACAGTGCAGGTTTAGGAGACATTCACTATACCTACAGGTAAGCCTTAGTATAGGCTTACCTGTAGGTATGAGTTACAAATAAGACTTTACTATCACTTTTTATTTAACACAGTGGAAGCAATACAAAGAGAACAGGATGCTTTTTAACAAAAGTACATGATACAGCAGACACATATCAGAAATATGAAATGTTGGTGGAACATACAGTACACGTTAAAAACCATCCCCCCCCACAGGTGTTATTTGACATTTTATTGAAACAAATTAAGAGGAGGCCCCCACTGCCCTCACTGAATAAGGGTACCCTGATATTTGGGTGCAAGGTCCACTTTAAAGTAGCATTTAAAGTTATCGTAAAGCTTCAGGGTTTAAACAAATTAAAATAACAAACATGGTATAATTATCTGCTCTGTGCAATGGTTTTGCACAAAACAGCCCTGTTCCTCCTCTTCTCAAGACCAGAGCTCCTGACTCCTCCCCCCACCAAGTGCACCTATGGTTCTGAGTGAGAGCATTAGGAACCAATAGCTCTTGCTGCTCTCACTCAAGTCTGTGAGAGCCGGGAGAGGAGAGAAGAGTTGCTGCAGATGGGCACAGTCTTGGACCAAGATTGGGCTCAGATGAGTATGAAGGTGGGGGCTACAGGGTGAGCTGCTCTTAAAATGTTTTTTTACCTTAAAGTGATTGTAGATGATCATTTTGTAGAACAACCCATTCAGTTTAAAAAATAAATGAAAGACAAAACATTTTTGTTTAGATAAAAAAAAAAAACATTACAAATACCTTTTTCCCCTTTTTTATAAGTGATCATATTCCCTCTGTTCTCAGCTGCATAATTGTAGGGGGGAGGAGAAGCAGCAGCACACTGACCTTCCTAGTGCAGGCTGTGAAGGGGGGGGGGGGGCACATGTCCAGACAAGTCTGATTACTGGAGGGGAGAAGGCTAAGTACCCAGCACAGATAGAGAACTGAACAGGTAATACAAATACATGGCACAAAAACTAAAGAATATCCAATGTAACATATATAATACAACAAAGTGCTGAATACGCATGAAATATATGCACAAAAGAAACTTCAAGTCCGCTCTGTATAGTGAGTGGTGTAGAAGTCCATAAAATATGCACAATGGCAATACAGGCACAATTAGGCTTCAATGTCAATATAGGCAGCAGGGGAGGGGAGGGGGAATAAAGGAGAAGGGGGAATAGTCCACGCTCACTGCAGTTTTTTTTTTGTAGAGAACTGACCACTCTCCTGCTTAGTATAGTCAGTCTTTAATAGGAGAGCTGAGGAACTGGCAGGGACACCAGGGATTTCACACAAAGGAAGCAAAACAGAGAGAACAGGAATTTTTCTCATACTGCATTAAAGTGTTTGTTACCCCAGCATTTCATATTCTTGATATGTGCCTGCTGTACCATGTACTTTTATGAAACTGGAAGGTTCAGTGTGCTGCTGCTTCTCTTCCCCCAGCTCTTATGCAGCCGAGAACAGAAGGAATGTGATCACTTATAAAAAGGGAAGAGAGGGTATTTATAATGCTTTTTTATATCTATAAACAAATGTTTTGCCTTTCATTTCAGTTTTAACCACTTGCCTCCACCCCATATATATGTACTGCGGGCGGTGGCTCTTCTGCGCAAAATCACATACGCACTGCCGGCGACTAGCTCCTGTTTTGATTGGACACAGCAGGAGCGAATCAGCGGGTCCAGCACTTTGCCTATTTAAACAAGGCGGATCGCCAATCTGTCACAAGGGAAGACAGAGATCCTGTGTTTTAGCCAAGCAAGAACATGGATCTCGGTCTTCCCACAGTTAAAGCACCCCCCATACAGTTACAAGGCACTCCCAGTGAACACATTTGACCCTTTGATCGCCCCTGATGTTAACCCCTTCCCTGCCAGTGTCATTAATAGAGTGACAGTGCATATTTGTTAACCCTGATTACTGTATTAGTGTCACTGGTCCCCCAAAAAGTGTCAAAAGTGCCATTTAATGTTTGATTTGTCCGCCGCAATGTTGCAGTCCCGCTGTAAGTCGGTAATGCTGCCATTACTAGTAAAAAAAAATTAAAAAAATGCACAAAAATATCCCACAGTTTGTAGATGCTATAACTTTTGCACAAACTTATCAATATACGCTTATTTTTTTTATTTTATTTTTTACCAAAAATATGTTGCAGAACACATATTGACCTAAATTGATGAAGGATTTGTTTGTTATTAAAAGAAAAGAAAAAATATATTTTTTTTCCAAAATTGTTAGTCTTTTTTGTTTATAGTGCAAAAAATAAAAACCGCAGAGGTGATCAAATACTATCAAAAGAAAGCTCTATTTATAAGAAAAAAAGGACATTCATTTTGTGTACAGCGCCGCACGACCGCACACTTGTCAGTTAAGTAACACAGTGTTGTTTTTCAAAAAAATTGCCTGGTCATGAAGGGATGGAGGGGGTAAACCTTCCAGAGCTGAAGTGGTTAAACTGAATGCATTGTTTTACAAGATGATTGTTTAAAATCACTTTAGGGTAAAAAAAAAATAACTTTTTACAATCACTTTCAACTGTTAAAGTGTTACTAAACCCACAACAGTAAAATCAGTCTGTAAATGCAGAAAAGCATGTTTGTTATACTCACTGTGGAACCTAAGGCCCTGTACACACGATCAGTCCAAACTGATGAAAACGGACTAAAGTTCAGTTTCATCAGTCCAAACATACCGTGTGTATGGTCCATCAGACTTTTGTCCTTCAGACCAAAGTTTTAAAACTTGCTTTAAAATCGGACTGATGGACCGATGACCGATTGGTCAAAACCGATGGTTAGTACGCAAAAGCATCGGTTCAAAACCCGCGCATGCTCAGAATCAAGTCGATGCATGCTTGGAAGCATTGAACTTCGTTTTTTTTTTAGCACGTCGTTGTGTTTTACGTCACCGCGTTGGACTCAGACTCAGACCATCAGACTTCAGCCTTCAGTCCGTTTTCATCAGTTTGGACTGATACACACGGTCATTCCAAACCGATGAAAATGGTCCGACGGGCCATTTCCATCGGTTCACCGCTGAAGTGGCCTGATGGTCTGATGTGCGTTCACACCATCGTTCCAAAAACCAATCGGGTCAGAACGCGGTGACGTCAAACACACCACGTGCTGAATAAAACGAAGTTCAATGCTTCCAAGCATGCGTCGACTTGATATTGAGCATGCGCGGGTTTTGAACCGATGCTTTCTGTACTAACCATCGGTTTGGACCGATCGGGCAGCGGTCCATCGGTTCAAATTTAAAGCATGTTTTAAAATTTTGGACCGAAGGACAACAGACCGATGGGCTATACACACGGTCGGTTTGGACCGATGAAACTGAACCTCGGTCCATTCTCATCGGTTTTGTCCGACCGTGTGTACGCGGCCTAATCTTCTGCATTGTGTAAAAAGGCTGTTTGATCCTGTACGAAAAGATCCTCCCCTTCTTCCACTGACTCCAAAACAGGTCTGGCTAAGACAGAGCCTTTGGAGTCAGGCTGCACGTGCTCAGTTTGGTGTGTATTACTAGACAGTTTTGTTTTCTTGGGAAAATGCACATGATTAGCACAGGGCCAATCAGCACTGCCCAGAAAGAGGGTTAGGGGGTCCTGCATCCTCATAGGACAGTCAGAGTAGAATGAAAACTCCTCCTACAAGCTTTACGAGGAACTGATAGAAGTCACAAGACTGCTATATACTGCTGATGAGAGAGATTTATATTTACTAAAATAATTGCATTTCCACGTTCTGTGTACTATGGGACACCAGATATAGTGAATGCAGGGTCCTGGGTTCAGTAAGGGCTTAATAAAAGAAAGAAGAAGGAAATAGCAATGCATGACTAGTGTGTCCTTGTTTTTTTCCGTTTATTACAACATCAGTCCTAAGTAGTCGTTTCAGTTACTACAAGGTACAAGGTATTCCATGGGATATTACTATGTAAATTAATCAAGCCTTTTAAAATAACATATCAACTGGTTGAGCTTGACAACCAGGAAGCTTTTTCAAAGAGTCGTCATGCAATGGCAGCCTCCAAATTTCCATCGGCAAAGTATGATTAATGTATCATTAGAAATTAAATAAATGATTGCAATAGACTCCATGGAGAGATTTGAAGAGCTCAGTCCCCTTGGAATTACATATCTTGTTTCATATAAGGCTATACCCAGTGATGCTAATTAATAGTTTATCCTTTCTTTCTTTTTTGGTAGTATAATTTTTGTATAATAAAACTATACATGTCCTACAGACTTTATATATTCCTCTAAGACTATTAACACTGACTGACAGCTACCATTTCACACACCTTTGCTAACCTGTCCTCTTTCCCCTTTCTTCCCTCTGTAGAGCATTTATTTGGGAACGTCACTGGTCTACTGTACTTTGAAATCGTTTTACCAAAATGCAAACTTATCACAAAAAAGAAAACCCACAAAATGTTATTGTAAAAAATAAAAAAAATAAAAACGCTGTGATGTAAACACAAAAGCTCACTAATCAAGTTTCAACCAGCATAAAAAATCCCCTGGGATGGCTTGAAATAAAAAGCAAGGGAGATGATTACAGGCACAAATCTCTTTTCTTCTACCTAACACCTGTCTTTTAGGGTCTGAAATACTTGCAGTTGCATTCTAATGAGCTTCTTTCCACAATGCTTGCTTCAATGTGTCCACTAGATTAATTGCTGTAGTTCTTGCAATCACTTTAGTGAGATATAATATAAGCAATATAATGCTATTCTGTATAGTGACAGTTTTAAATTTGCTTTGTGCCTGTAAAATATTTGATGTCATATTTTCTTTTTAGTGTTAGTTCTTAAAATGAGCGCATAAGAATAGATATATGGGGGTTGCCATAGCTGGCTTCTATTTTTCTTTCCAGGACTTTGATCACTTTAGAGCCCATTCACACAGGTCCGACTTTGGATCCGACTTCAAGTCGCCCCTAGTCGCCTCAAGACGCGCTGCGTGAAGAAATCAATGTAAGTGAATGGAGCCGTCTTAATGCACACTACTGCTACTACGCTCCGACTTGAAAAAAGGTTCCTGTACTACTTCAATCCGACTTGTACCCATTGATTTCAATGGAAGTCGCCTCCAAGTCGGATTTCCGTTTATAGTGAGGCAACTTTACAGGAAGTCGCCCCAATGTGAACCTGTTCTAAGGCAAAACCCTCCCTCCCAAAAGGGGAACTCCACGCCAAATTTTAAATAAAAAAACGGCATGTGTTCCCCCTCCAGGAGCATACCAGGCCCTTGGGTCTGGTATGGATTTCAAGGGGGACCCCCTATGCTGAAAAAACAGCATGGGAGTCCCCCCAAAATCCATACCAAATCCTTATCCGAGCAGAAGAAGGCAACGCAGAAGACCAGGCCCCCGATAGTAAAAGAGCTGGAAGGAGATAGCGGAGGTGCCCGGCAGAAAGAAGAAAGAACCGGAGAGCGGGAGAAGAGAGCGGAAAAGTCGGAAGAAGACCCCCGAAGTCGGAAGAAGACCCCCAAAGTCAGAAGAAGGGAGAAGACAGGGCCCCGGCTAGTTAAAGAGCTGGAAGAAGGTAGCGGAGATGCCCAGCAGAAGGGAGAAAGAACCAGAGAGTGGAGAAGTCGGAAGACCCCCAAAGTATTTGCGCAGGGGTCTTACAAGCGCACTTTTTTTGGAAAAGCCGAGTAAAATGATACCCAACATGTCACGCTTCAAAATTGCGCCCGCTCGTGGAATGGCGTCAAACTTTTACCCTTAAAAATCTCCATAGGCGACTTTTAAAAAATTCTATAGGTTGCATATTTTGAGTTACAGAGGAGGTCTATGTATGCGTTCGCTTCTCAGCGTGAGCTTGTCGGGTAGGGGCGCTTTAAAAAATATTTTTCTTTGTTTTCTTATTTATTTTTATTTATTGTATTCATTTTTACACAAAAAAAAATGGGTCACTTTTATTTCTTATTACAAGGAATGTACAGTAAACATCCCTTGTAATAGAAAAAAGCATGACAGGTCAAAAAGACCTCAGATCCCATATTGTCATTTGAAAAAATGACAACAAGAAAATGTCCCTTTAAGAAGGGCAGAAGTGACGTTTTGACGTTGCTTCCGCCCTGCTATGCTATGGAGACGGGTGGGGGCCATCTTGCCCTCATTCGTATCCCAGCCGAGCAGGGGACAGGACCCGATCGCCCCCGTCGCTGCCGACGGCTCCGGTGAGCGGCAGGAGGGGGGCCCTCTCCCGCCGCCGATAACGGTGATGTTGCGGCGAATCCGCCGTGCAGACCACTGTTATCGTTTACAGGATCACTCACTGAAAAGATGGATATCTTGGTTGTGACAGCAGCTGCTGCCGTTACAGAGATATCCATCTTTAAATTGATGTATATATACAGCGAGGGGTCCTTAAGTGGTTAAAAAGTGATCATTTGACAGTTTATTTGTTTTGCCTATTTTAATCCATACATTGGAAGGTTCCCACAATTTATGTTTATTGTAATTCAACAGAAGAAAATATTCTTGCAAATGCAGCAATTTTAAGAAATATGGACCCCGGGTGGGAACATTATCTGCTGCCTGATTTTAATCAGTCATTGCTAACAATCTAATTGGCTCTCCCTCCTTTTACAGATTAAGTGAGACGCCGTGGACAGAGGCTCACTCTCCCTTTTAACCCCCTCCCCTACACTGTTTTCCCATTTTCTTTTTCCTTTTATCCAGCACATTTTTTCTATATTATTATTTATTTGCCCTATTTTCTATAGCTTAATGTACACAGGACATTTTACAACCTCTTCTAAATGATTTAACTTGACAGATAGTAACCAACGTTTAAAAATGGCAGTTTTTCCGCGTTTAGCTGCGTTTGCGTTTAGAAGCTTTTTTTTTTTTTTTTCAAATAGTCAAAAATGTAAACGTCTGTAAACAAAATACGGCTAAACGCAAGTTACCACATTTACAAGCTGTTACAGGCATTACAAATGCCTCTAAACATCCGTCCTGAAGGCATTTTTGCTTTCCAAAAAATGCTTCTAAACTCATCTGCCTAGAAATTACTATAAATGACCCTGTGTACATGTACTAATAAGATAACATAGGGGAGAGTTCAGGGGCAGCTAAAAAAATGCCCAACTGTTCCTTATCATCTGTTTACCAGAAACAGTGTACATGAAGCCTAAAGCCCCGTACACACAATCGGAATTTCCAATGGAAAAAGTCCGACTGACTTTTTCCATCGGAAATTCCGACCATGTGTATGCCCCATCTGAGTTTTTCCATCGGATATTCCGAGAAATTCCATCCGAGTTTAGATGGAGAATCTGCCGGAATTCCGATGTGAGTTTGGCCAGGCAAAAGCCTGATCGTGTGTACGGGGCTTAACAGTTTTCCGTCTTAAAAAATGTACAAATGAATGGTGAATAAGTCAATGCACATGTTAATGCACATGCTCTGACATAAAAATAGGTAATAAGAGAAACTTCACCCCCATCTAGGCAAGAATCCTGGAAGTACTGGGAGGGGACAAAAAAATGGTTTAAAAAAATAAATGTCAAATTGTCAAGTGGAAGTAGAAGTGCAATGGAGAAAAGTGGGTGAGAAGGATGAAGGTCAGCTTTAAAGTTGAACTACGGGAATTAGGCAAAATGTACGCTCTCATTGCCCCCCCCCCCCCCAACACTGCAACGGTTAAATGTTGGTTACATTTCAGGGGGAGATGAAGAGGCTCTGAGGCTTACTATACACCCTGCTCTGGCGCTGTCCTCTTCTACCTGGTGCTGGATGTCGACAATCCCTCAGTGTCCTCATGAACAGTGCATGGCTATTAGCCCTGTATTGTACCTGAAGAAGGCAGGAGTTCAACTGTGATAGGGAGTGCATTAGAGAAGAGGCAACACAGGGCCAGACATACAGGTCAAGGTAGCCTGCCTCAGTGATGAGTAAGATAAGTATTACGTCATTTTCCGAAACTCCTAGACTTAATGAGCAGTTAACCCTTTCAGTGTAGGACATGTTGACTTTTTTTCTGGAGTTCAGCTTTAATCATAAAAAGTACACCTTTTTTTTTATATTTAAAGAAAAGGTCATACTATTGCTGTATATTGTGATAAATCAGGAATCCATTCATGCAGACTTGCAAAATGAGTGACACATACAGTGGGTGGTAAGAAATCTCCCTGTCCTCACAAAATCATGGGACAGCTGCTGTGCGAATTCAGCAAACATGGGGAGGATGGCCTGTTCCCTTTGTTGGGGAGAATGGGGAGGAACTGAAAAATGATTGAAAAGATCTCTTTGTGCAATAATAAGCACTTCTTACATTCAGTAGTGTACATCATTGTTCTGTTGTTAACCCCTAAATAACTGTAAGGTATTCTTGAGACTCATGTTTGAGTTATGTATCTATAAAATTTGCAGGAATATGTTGCTAGTCATATTCTTCTACAGCACGTGACTCATTCTGAAAATGAAATGATAAAATGTAAATCTGTCTGTGGTTCCATACATAGATTAAATGTTTTATGATGATGCAAATTGGCTTTAGATGCCAGATGAATGACAGTTCACTGTTCGCGTGTACTACAATCTATTCATTACTCTTTTATCTGAACTCCTACAGCTGTGTATCAACCCACTCTATCTGTGCTGTAAATACTTATGTTCTCTTCATTCCCCAAGAATTACAGTTTGGATGACTTCAGATTTAAATCATGTATCAGCCCATCTACTTGTCTATCTATCTATCTATCTATCTATCTATCTATCTATCTATCTATCTATCTATCTATCTATCTATCTATCTATCTATCTATCTATCTATCTATCTATCTATCTATACAAACAGTGTGAATGACAATGCTTATAGTGCCCAATTATGCATCAAGCATATCTCCAGCCAAATACAAAGATGACACATATATATATAGAGCTATTATACCAAAATTCATCCAACAGTTGGATTTCAGTTTATCCATGTGAGATGTGCATGTGTTTTTCTGATGCTCCATTAAAGTTTATGAGCCAAAAATACACAATTTTGTCCCAAAGAAGCTCATGTAGTTTTTGGAGCTCCATTAATCAGGTGATAAGCAACACATTGCTCACCTGTGAAGCCCCTTTGAGAAAATTAGAATAATTCTTAGGCCTTGTACACACGAGAGGACCGTTTCCAGCGGATAAATCCTCTGGCGGATTTGGATCTGATGGCTGTACACACCATCAGATCGAAATCCCCGCGGAATACATCCGCGGTGACGTGTCGCGCCGTCGCCGCAACGATGACGTGCGCGACGCTGGAAGGTAAATACGTCCACGCATCATTACGACGCATGCGAGGGATGGGAGCGGACGGACTGATCCGGTAAATCTGTACAGACAACCGGATCAGTCCGCTGGACTGGATTCCAGCGGATAGATTTCTTAGCATGCTAAGAAATTTTTATCCGCTGGGAATCCGTCGGCTGGATTTTTATCCGCCTGAAAATGTCCGCTAGGCCGTACACACGACCGGATCTATCTGCTGGAACTGATCCGCGGATCAATCCCAGCGGATCGATCCGGTCGTGTGTACGGGGCCTTAGATTTCCATGCTTTTCAGGAATTGCACAATAAAATGCTTGGCAGTGCATAGGGGCTTTCTCCCTTCCCTCCTCAATAACTTAGTTTGGTGTTTAAGGTCTATGAAATATTTCACATGTGCTTTACCAAAGTATAGAGAACAGAAAACTTTAGGAGTAAAAATGGCAACAATGAGAAACTTGTTTTTATCTGCATCTGCAACGGGACTAATTTGTGCAAATGGGCATGTTTTTTCTTTAAGAAAAACTAAGCAGTGTATATGTGTATATGTCAGCAGAAACAGCAGGAACCAGCCAAATTTCAATATGTGTGTATCACTCGCTGTTCAACAGAAGCTGATTATAGGACATTAGGCTTCTGTTGGAAAACCAGCATTCGATCAGCGCATGCAGCCAGTGGCCACAGTGATTATCTGTGTATTTTGACATGGAGGGGAAACGGTAATAGTGATATAAAATGTTCAAGTGTGTATATACAGTATCTCACAAGAGTGAGTACACCCCTGACATTTTTGTAAATATTTTATTATATCTTTTCATGTGACAGCACTGAAGAAGTGACACTTTGCTACAATGTAAAGTAATGAGTGTACAGCTTGTATAACAGTGTAAATTTGCTGTCCCCTCAAAATAACGCAACACACAGCCATTAATGTCTAAACCGTTGGCAACAAAAGTGAGTACACCCCTAAGTGAAAATGTCCTGATTGGGCCCAAGTAGCCATTTTCCCTCCCCGGTGTCATGTGACGCATTAGTGTTACAGGGTCTCAGGTGTGTTCAATTTGATCTTATCGCTCTCACTCTCTCATACTGATCACTGGAAGTTCAACATGGCACCTCATTGCAAGGAACTCTCAGAGGATCTGACATTTGTATTATTGCTCTACATAAAGATGTCCTAGGCTATAGGAAGATTGCCAAGACCCTGTAACTGAGCTGGAGCATGGTGGCCAAGATCATACAGCAGTTAAGCAGGACAGGTTCCACTCAGAATAGGCATTGCTATGGCCGGCCAAAGAAGTTGAGTGCGTGTACATGTGCAAATCCTCAAACCAAAAGAGTTTCTTAGAGTCCATCTCTCTCATAGCTTACTCATGATCAGCTCCTTGCTGCTCTGTCACAGACTAAATCTGCCTCCTGCAGACATGCACCCTTTGGCTGCCTCATGCAGTCTCTCTGACTCCTAGAGAGGATGGGAGTCCTCCTGACTCCCTTGCACAGAACTTTTTGTCTGTTGGGTGGACCCCTAAGCTCTAGCTCTGGGCTCTAATGTAGCCAGCCCACACCTGGATAATCAATGTGCCTGTTTCTCCAAGAATCATGTGTAAACGAGAGAGAGAGAGAGAATATTTCTAAAGATTAATAGTCATTTCCATTATTTTAAAGGAATTACATAGACACGTTAAGAAAGCACCCTCAGAAGACTGCTGTGGGCAAATATTAGGGCTTCAGATGTGTGTTTTGCTTATTAGTGCACATGTTTTTTTAATGCATTCAGCAATTACAGAGCACTTCACAGCTCTCAATCATTGAGATCATGTCCCACTAACTTTGCTGCTAGCAGTGATGATGAGTAATGGTATTATGGCAGTGCAAAGGGAAAGTTAGGCCACATGCACATCTGCTGCTAGGGACGTCTGGTATTTTTTTTCCTACCTTTAAAAGCCCCTGCATGTTGGCCTATGTATCCATACTATAGCACATCCTATAGCATTAGGGTGTGCACCTTAAAGCTCAAGCACACATGTGTGTCTACATAGATATGGCTCCTGCAGGGAGATCACTCTCCCTGCCAGCACAGTTAAAGAAGTGCATAAGCACTTCTCCTATGGCTGAGCCGTTAAGATGGAGATCTTTCCTACTGTCCTGCTGGTACACATAGAAATAATGCTAATGTACATGGGGTGATTAGGGCGTGCCCAAGCACACCTAGCACACCCTGTGCACATGTCTATGGTCCATACGCACATAGGCTTTTAGTTTAGAGGCATAGACTGTAGAGTTTAGAGGCAGGAAAAAACCCTCTGGCAGTGTGCCAGGAGCAGCTGCTTTTTAGCAGAAAAAACACAATGCATCCAAATGTGTGTAAACGCTTCTAAACATGCGTTAACGCTAGACGTGTTTAGTGCTAAAGCATGAAGTAATTTCAGTGGCCAATAAAAGGAATTAACACCCAAATGCTTGATGCGGCTAATCGGTACGCAATTGTACACACTTTAATCATTTTTTTTTCTTTTCTGCCAAAATGCCCCTACCAGGAGGAAAAGGCACAGAGAGAAAGAAAAATGTCCAGTGTGCATGCGGGCTTACAGAAAGGCACTATTAACAATAGTAATAAGTAAGTCAGAGATCAGTCATTAGAGCCAGGGAGTAATGCCGCGTACACACAATCATTTTTTTCGGCATTAAAAAAACGTTGTTTTTAAAAAATGTCATTTTAAATGATCGTGTGTGGGCTTCACATCATTTTTCAGGTTCTGAAAAACGACAAAAAAAAAATTCGAACATGCTGCATTTTTTAACGTCGTTTTAAACTATGTCGTTTTTCGGGTTGTAAAAAAAGATGGGATCGCTCGTTCTGGTAAAACTACCGTTCATAATGGAGTAAGCACATTCATCACAATGTAACAGACAAAAAAGCGCAAATCGTCTTTTACTAACACGGAATCAGCCAAAGCAGCCCAAAGGCGAATGGAACTTCCTCTTTATAGTGCCGTCGTACGTGTTGTACGTCACCGCGCTTTGCTAGATCATTTTTTAAAAATGATGGTGTGTGGGCAACGTCGTTTTAATGATGAAGTTGGAAAAACTTAGTTTTTTCAACATGCTGAAAAACAACGTTTTTTTTCATGCTGAAAAATGGTCGGGTGTACGCGGCATCAAGCAAACATGAACTCACCATAAGTCACATAAATCGGCAGCAGAATATCAATGCAAACACCATACATTGCTGTATACCATGGTGAAAACCAGACAACAGACTCCACAGCATTTGTTTACTTATTATTAATGGAAACATAGTGTGTGTTTAACTAATCTTGATCTTTTTGATCTTTTCTTTCAGATCTACACAAAGAACAAAAATTTGTACACCGTGGAGGCCAATAATGCACGTCAGTTGGTCGAAAGTGCTGCAACTAACATCGAAAAGCTACTACGGAACCGTTCTAAAGCCCTTGAGGTAGGTGATACATTTTCCTATAAATTTCAGGTGTCGTTTAATTTTAAAATGTAATAATATAAATTTCTGCACCAATATTTTGGATCATTAAACAGGAGCTCCAGCAAACCTATCAACATATAAAAAAAATATTCCAATCCAGGAAGATTGAAAACAAGAGGGACTATATGACCACGCTGACAGTTGTAGTTTATCAAAAATATAAATATTTTATTTTATGAAGTAATCAAAAAACATGGTAGGTGAGTTAATGTTGATAGGGAGCTAAAAAACTGTGTAAAAAAACCTGAACCAAGACAGTTTTCAGGTTTACACAATAACATACGCATCCAGGACAGAAAAATAACATAAAACAAATAGACAATGTCCGGACATCAGATGGTTAGGGAGGGATGCTCGTCTCTCATTGCCGGAATTCCCGTAATCAACTAATGAGCCTATAAGAGTCTATGACAGAATCATCTTGACAAGTTCTTTGTTCAAAAACCAACAGAATAGTTTTCGGAAATACAAAAGTTCCTTAACCTCCCTGGCGGTATGATTCTGTCTGGAATTACGTACCAAAAGCGGTACATTTATTTTGCAAGGAAATTGGCGTTTTATACTGTAGGCCTGTAATTTTTAGAAATAACTCACTTAAATCTGACCAAGCAAGAGTCTAGTAGGCATCCCGGGTATGATTTTTTTTTTAAAACAAAATTATAAATTATAATATAATAAATAATTATAAATAATTATAACAAATAATAATATAATTATAATAAAAATTATTCAATAATGTAATCAACTCAAAATCACTGAAATTTGCAGTTGCAGAATTGTCGCTGTCATTATTTTATTTTTTTTATGATGAATTTCCCCGCAAATCGCTATCGCACAATTCTGCAAGTGATTATAATTTATTATCGCTGTTTTCTAGCTGATCTAAAACCATTTTTGACATAAAGGGACACTTTTGGACAATCTACAGTTTTTAGGCAGAAATGACATTTTTTATTATATAAAAGTACATGTAGGACACTGGGCAGACCACTAGGGACAAGGGGGGTGTGTATTTTTTACATACAGTACTGTAATCTATAAGATTACAGTATACTGTATGTAATGTGTTTGTTTACTTTTTTGAATTTGGCGCCGTTCTCCATCCCCGTGCGTCGTAACGTCGCAGGGAACGGAGATCGGCGTCGCACGGGGACTGTGAATCGAGCGAGGAGGTCCCGCTCGCTCACACAGCGGGTGGCATCGCTGGATCCAGGGACAAGGTGAGTAAACCAAGCCTGTGGATCCAGCGAAAGGTAAGCCCGTCCAGCCCGAGCGTGACTCGGGTTTGCCGATCCTAACATATAAAACCAACCCCGAGTCACGCTCGGGTTTACCGTCAGGGGGGTTAAAGGGTTTGTAAAGGATTTTTTTTTCTTAATAGCTTCCTTTACCCTAATGCAGTGCTGTTTTCATGTCCTCATTGTTCGTTTTTCCTCTCAAGTTGCTGTAATTCTTCTTTGATCTCCACACTTCCTGGTTGTCTGTTTCCTGATAACCAGAGTACTGGGAGCTTTCTCTCTGTGGTCACTAATCAAGGAGGTGTGATTACTGTGTTTCTAAAACCCCTCAGCACCAATCAGTTTTGTTTTCCAAACCATCACTGCCCTGTATTGGCTCTGTGACTCTGTACAGCAGAGGCAGGAAACAACATGCAAAAACGCAACTAGAAACTACAGGTACATTATATGATTGATTTTGATCTATTTTTAATTGTTTTTAAAAGGAATCAGTTAACTATAATGTCTCTATACCCTGTAAACAGTAATTTCAGCAAAAAACGGACTTGTAATGTATCCCTATGGGATTGCAGATGTTAGCGGATGATGCATCCGCTAACGTCCGCAACCATCCGCGTCCGCAAAGATCCGCTTTTGCGGACGGAAGAAAATCCTATTTTTCTTCCGTCCGGCGGAACGGATCGGATGAATACGGACACACGGTTCGTATTCATCCGATTCCCCATAGGGGAGAGCGGAGGAGAGACAGGGCGGTCTCTGCACTGTGTGCGGGGACCGCCCTGTCCGCCGACAGCTCAGTGGGGATTAACGGAGGAATCCCCGCTGAGCCAAACGGGCAAACGGAGCGGATCAATACGGATCCGCTCCGTGTGAAAGAGCCCTTAGGCACTAAGTGGGAATAGCAGGGCACTCACTGGATTGCTAAATGGTTTATGATGTGCTTTACAGTGCAGCAACCAAACATTTCAAGGATTTAAAAATAGGAGCTCCACTTACCCATGTGACTGCGTTCTGTGTGCCAAGTTGAGCCATGTTTTCAGAATAAGGAAAGGGATTTCTCTGTATAAACAGAAAAAAACACTGCGCTAACGTGTAAATTAAATAACAGTGAAAAATTGAATAAATAAAATAAATGTGAAAAGCTGCCAGTATTAATTACTAAAATACCATAGTAAGCAAAGAAACAAAAAACAAAATAATACGGCGCTAATAAACCTGTGAAAAATATATGTGAAATATATCTCAAAAAATTGAATAAACACAATAAAAATGAATGTGAAATATATACCCAAAAAAATATATATGACCAAAAAATTAAGATTGGTGAATTGACAATATGATAATCAATGTAACAAATCCATCCAAATGAATAAATAAAGTGAAATAAAGATAGTCCATAAAAAATCAGTGCAATTGAGTCCAATTAAGGTGAGCAGCTGTAATTAATCAAGAAAGGATCCTCCACCAGAAAGGTCACCCAATATGTGGGAAATGAAATCTCCTTACCAGAGAAAAAGACCGGGCTTTCAACGGTCTAATTCAGCATAAGGATGTTTAAAGTCTTCCTTGAAAAAGACTATTCCGGACACTGCTATGAATCACCAGTATGGATAACTCCAAAAGATAGGGTCCTATTCAAATCCGCTCCAGTTTAACATTGGTGTTCATAAAAATAAAGAATAGTAGGAAACCACATAGTGCATTACTGTGTAAACATTAGGTTTTTAATAGAAACAGATGCGCACTTACAGCAAAGCCTTGAAAAACTTGCATATGGGATATGGTGTGGAGAGGATGGCGTTCCCTCAATCCTCCGTTTGCTTCGTGTCTCCGTCCGTCACGTGTATCTGTTTGTCCTGTCAGTCCTTGTCACTTCCAGTGGATGGAACTGCACTGTGTATTGGTATTTCACAGAGCGGCCCAAACCTCTTCTTCTGGGATTTCACCGCTGTCGTTCTTGGCTCCACTTCTGCTGTCAGTCTATCAAAATAATCTGTGCCATGGGTATCTAGACACACTGTGCAGAACATCTCCTTCCTCCAGTCATGTGACTGGAGGAAGGAGATGTTCTGAGATGCATCTGTTTCACATTCATTTTTATTGTGTTTATTCAATTTTTTTAGATATATTTCACATATATTTTTCACAGGTTTATTAGCGCCGTATTATTTTGTTTTATGTTTTCAGAATAAGTTGATGTATTCCCAAGGCCTCATCCAAGGAAATAGGGGTTCAGCAGCTGTTCTTTGACTATCAGAAAGGACTAATATGTACCCACCCATCTTCTGCCATAATATAATTTGTGTGCCCAATCTCCTACCTGCCAGTATTGATAACACAAACAGCAAATGATTAGGCTCATAACTAACTTGGCTCCTCACAATCAGGACAGCAAATCTTCAGGTGGTGTCATTTTTACCTCTGCAACAGGACCAGTGGCATCTGCAGGGCAGATCCTATATTGAGGCACTGAAGCCCAGCCCGACCACCATGGTCCACATAGCCTCAAGGATAAAAATTTGAGTGTTTGCCCCCCCAGATCAGACAGGCTAGATCCAGTCCTGCTCTGCTTTTTTCTTTTAAACATGATTTAACATGATTAACAAGCACTGACCAAATTAAAGCAAACTGTCACTGGTCTGACCAGGTAAAGAAATGTAGCCTACATAATAGCTCTATGCCCCTTTAAAACAGGCGCCTCCGCTATGCAAAATCTGCTTGCTCAGCTGGGGGATCTCCCTGCTGAGCAGGCGGATGACAGGTTCGTGTCGGCTCCACTATGCAGAATGGACACGAACACTGTCCCGATCTCCTCTATGGGGCAATTAGATGGAAACGGACCACCTGTCTGTTTCCATCCAATGTCATCCAATCTGATCTGCCCGACGGATGGAAAATAGGACCACCATCCATCTGTATTAGGCAGACAGGATCGAATTGGTTTGCGACAGGTGTCAGGGCCTTGACACTTAACTCTGGTTTAAAAAAAAAAAGTGTTCTTAACTTGTAAATATACCTTTTATACTCCAGATCTCCAAATTCCTTTTTTTTTTTTTTTTTTATATGTTTACCTGTTTGACTTTGGCTATGTTTCTTCCCTATGGTCCCACTGTATGTAGAACATAGCCACTCTTTCTTGCTCACTCCCGAGAAGGACTATGGAATATGAGATTTGTAATGTGCATAGGGCAGTACACATGGCACTACTAACATGCACAACAGCAAACAAATGTGAGAGAGTGGGGATAAGGAGAGACTCAGGAGCTCACAGAGGACATCACAAGGATGCAGAAAAACTCAGTAAGACTAGGTTCATACCTATGCGGCTCTGTGAGCCATGTTTTGCGCAGGCACGGCAGCCCATTCATGTGACTTGGCTGCTGCGTCTCCAGAAATGCAGGGAAGAGGTCCATGCATTATTTATTGTATTGCAGCCAGCATGGGAACCGCCATTGCAGTGCCGATCCCAGTGTGGATGCAAATTCAAATGCATCCACTGTGTTTTTCTGTGCAGGTGGTTCCAGATGTGAAAATATTCTTTGAAAAATAGATTAAAGTAGTGCGCGTGTAGTGGTAGTGGATGTGTATGTATTATTTATTTGCAGAATAAGGATATTGTTAAGTATCACTTTAATATGGTGAAGTTAACAAAGTCCATCGCCTTTTACAAACAATAGCTGAGCAGTGACCATGCCCTTTCTAATTTTGCAAACAGTGTGCAATCTGTAACCACTTTTTCTGTGCTGCAGCACCTCTAATTATATGTAACCCCCCTTTTTATTTAATATAATTAGGGAAAATATATATTTAGCAATATCATTTTCTTTAAAGTACTTGTAAAGTCTTGTTTAAAAAAATAAAATAAACATGTTATACTTACCTGCTCTGTGCAGTTAGTTTTGCACAGAGTAGCCCGGGTCCTCCTTTTCTCGGGTCCCTCTTCATTGCTCCTGGCCCCTCCCTCCTATCGAGTGCCCCCACAGCAAGCAGCCTTCTATGGGGGCACCCGAGCTGAGTCAAAGCTTGTGCATCCATTCAGACACAGAGCCCCGGCCCCACCCCCTCTCTCCCCTGATTGACTGATTGACTTTGATTGACAGCTTTGATTGGGAGCCAGTGGTGCCGCTGCTGTGTCTCAGCCAATCAGGAGGAGTGTCCCGGATGGCTTAGACACTTGTGGACATCGCTGGAGAGAGATGGGGCTCAGGTAAGTAATTAGGGGGTTGCTGGGGTGGCTGCTACACACACATTTTTTTTTTTATCTTAATGCATGGAATGCATTAAGATGAAAATTCTTCTGCCTTTACAACCTCTTTAATGAGGGACATCCATTTTCCTATCGATTTGTGTCCAACCCTGGGATTTTGTTAAGCACAGATCTTTTTTTGCATTATCATCCCAATATATATATATTCACTTAAAATGCAGGAACCCCCATGGCTGTGCTTGGTTGCAGTCTGCTTACAGTCTAAAGATAATTTAATCTTACACTCCTCTTCTTACTTTGAACAAACATCAATTTCTTAAATGGCCTGCATATAGAATACTGCACCAATAAAGCAGCTGCCTTCTGTACAGTGCAGACCTGGATGCAAGATAATGTGATTGCTTGGATATTGTGATGATGTCAATACACTGTGCCCAGAATGCTGTCATCTCTTAAGTGCATCTGAAACCTCTGAACTTGTTTCAGTGCTAGAGGATGCTTCACAGATGACAGTTGCTTAAACTGAAGGTCATCAGAAGCTGCCAAGCACAAGAATAATGCTCTTGGGCCTTGATTGTCTACCATAGAAGTGTGGGGTGGCAGACACTGTTTCCCACGGACACATAGTAAGCTCTGTCAGGCCCCGTACACACGACCGAGTTTCTCGGCAGAATTCAGCCAGAAACTCAATCGGAGCTGAATTCTGCCGAGAAACCCGGCGTGTGTACACTTTCGGCCGAGGAAGCCAACGAGTTCCTCGTCGAGCCAAATAGAAAACATGTTCTCTATTTCCTCGTTGTTCAATGAGGAAAGTTGGCTCGCCGAGATCCTCGGCGGCTTCACACAGAACTCGACGAGCAAAACGATGATGGGGGGTGGGGCCAAGCTGCTGCTCCATGTCTGAATGGACACACAAAGTAGCGGCTCGGTTTAGGTGCCCCCATAGCAAGTATAACATGTTTTTTACTGTTAAAGAAGAAGGAAAATAAAAAAACAAGACTTTCGTATCACTTTAACTGCCGTTGCCTTCTAATGTGGTTTAAAAAGTAGCCCTATTTGAGACTATTAAGTCTGATTTTAGGGAAGAAGTTAGAAAAGGCGCATTATCTATCTATTTTTCAGTAACATTACAAGTACAAATGCATCAATTCCTGACATGTCACAATATACGGCAGCAGTATATTTTTATAAAAGCTCTACCTTGTGTCAAAAAAGTCGTTTTTTTTAGCTCAAGTCAAATAGCTGCTCCTTGGCTGAGATGATACAATCAGTTTGCTGCAGGCAGGAGAAATAATTTTCTGAGTCTCTCCAAGTTATCAGACTGCAACATTGTACATTTGTACATTAGCACATTAGTAGCGAGTCACAAGAAGAGAATCTGCAGCAGGAACTGACCTGTGTTAAAGTGTTACTAATCTCACAACAGTAAAATCAGCCTGTATATGCAGTAAAGCATGCTTGTTATACTCACTGTGGAACCCAAGGAGTTAATCC
The DNA here is from genome assembly GCF_905171775.1 of Rana temporaria. Lineage (NCBI taxonomy): Eukaryota > Metazoa > Chordata > Amphibia > Anura > Ranidae > Rana > Rana temporaria. The sequence goes on from NC_053491.1 coordinate 133,686,459, forward strand.
TCTGCATTGTGTAAAAATGCTGTTTGATCCTGTCTTCTCTGATCCTCCAATTCTTCCGCTGCCCCCAAACTGTCTCCTGATAGAACAGAGCCTTGGGGGACACTCTGCACATACTTTTTTTCTTGGGAGGGTGCATGTGATCTGCACAGAGCCAACCAGCACTGTCCAGACAGAGGGTCAGGGGTCCTGCATCCTCATAGGACAATCAGGGGAGAATGAAAACTCTTCCTAGAAGCTTTAACCAGTGTTCTGCTGGACACTGATAGCAAACACAAGACTGCTCTAACTGCTGATGAGAAAAGGTATTTAGCAGTTTATATTTACTAAAACAATTGCATTTCCATGTTCTGTGTACCGCGGGGGACCAGATATAGTGAATGCAGGGTCCTGGGTTTAGTAACACTTTAAACTTTATAAACACAGGCAAGAACCACACATGCACCAGGATAAACATGTATAGCAAAAAATGTGGAGAGAACAAGGGAGTCCTCGGAATGCAAAAAAAAGGGGGATGGGTCAACCACAGCTTATGGTACAAAAAATATAAATAAAAGGCTTTATTGAAATGTGGGGGTAAATACATACTTCAAGTTTAAAGTATATGCAGGAAAAATAGTGCAATCCTAACTAACACAGTTTATCTCGCTAACCAAAAAATATACGAATCGGCTGGTGAGAGTGGATTCTAGGATTCTTTCCTTTATTTATTTTTTACCAGGATAAACATGGCCAGTATCTTAACCCAGGAAGTAAACGCTGACCGTACATAGTACTTGAACAAAGTGGCGTCACCACCCTGCCTCTCCATCTCGTCCATTCAGAGAACTCTTTACATTTATTGAGAAAGTGTAAAGCATTCCACTTGGCTCGTGCCAAGTGGCCAAGCTTCTGTGCTCAGATTGCATTAAAGGTGTTGTAAAGGAAAACAATTTTTTTCATAATAAGCCTCCTTTACCTGCAGACATTCCTCTTTTCACTTCCTCATTTTTCGTTTTTGCTCAGAAGTTGCTCTATTTCTTCCCTGTTCTGTTCACTTCCTGCTTGTCTGATTTTACTGACCACCGTGATGGGAGGCTTTACTGCGGTGGTCAGTAACGTGCTCGCCCCCTCCTGGGAACTACATCTGTGCGGCAGGACGCTCTCTACGTGTTAGAGACCTCATGGAGATGTGAATTACTGGGCGTGCCGCAATTCATGCTGGGAAATGTAGTTCTTACATGAACGAACGATGCAAACCAGGAAGTGAATGAGAGAACATAAACTAGAACACCGGAGGTGATATAGATGAAGGAATTTAATGGGTATTTCCTCGTTTTTTAACAGAATCATTACACTATTCTGTCTGTCTACCTTGCAGACATTAATTTTAGGCAAAAAAAAAAATTCCTTTACAACTCCTTTAAACCAGCCCCTCAACACAGGACCCATAAGCAAGTGGAGATCATAGGAATGGCACCGTCTACTGTAGTGATTTCCAGATTCTAGAGGCATTGGCAAGGTATGGTACATACAAAGTTACATCGCTGTAGGCTGGACCAATATAGCTATGTAAAAATAAACCAGACCTGGAATTTATTTTTTAAGCTATACCATACAAGTTCTTCTTCTAAGACGAAACCAAATTGTAGTAAAAATACATATGATACACTTTTCCTGCATTACAGATCCAAATGATCAATGTGGGCAGCTTTGTTTCTAAAATACTTGGTGTCATTTTTGCCTCTCTGTTGATTCCCTTAAAGAGGGGGTAGCAAGTCCATACTAATTTAAAGGGTTCATGAAGTGTAAAAAATGTGTTAATGAAAAGGGAAGAGAGAGAGAAAAAGAATGAAATTGCACATTCAAGGCTGATGGTTGTCTCCTTCAGACTGGAAGAGATTGTTGTCAGCCTGTAAGGCACGAAGCTTATGGATGCTCAAGCGTCTGCCTTCTCTGTAACGAATGCTTACAGCAGCTGGCAGTGTGCTAGAACACTGCTCTACCAAGGCTTAATGCTGCTCAAGTTGTTCAGCTGACAGTAAGCACAGCCTAATATGCAGTTCAAGCAGGTGGCAGCTCAAAACAGCAGCCCAGCGCATGTGCTGCATTTGTGACCGATGTGTGACAAGCACACATTGTGATCTTGGCGTAAATTTGGTAATGTGCAGCATAATATGAAAGGAAGTCGAGTAAAAATTTGATTTTGGCTCTAAGCCGATCTATTTGTTTCTCAAATAAAAGAATGTGACTTGTAAAGCGGCAAGGAGGTTGTTAAGTCATTGCTGACCTTCTTTTGCATCAGGTTTGAAGCCTGTTAGTAGTAATACGAAATAGCACGTCTTCCAGCCAATGATTTTAATAAGACTGTACAGCTCTGTATGTTAATGCTGCAACCAAAAAGACATAGTTTATGAATGCTAGCCGACCCAGTGGCCTCACTGCGCATTTTTTTTTAAACAATTAAGCCGTAATAAAGCCATAATTTTTCTCGCATCTCAGCTAAGCGAGAATCCCAACCCTGCCTCTGAAGGGTTAACCAGAACGGGGAACAACATCTCCATGCTGAGCAGGAATATTACTAAAATATTTATTCCTGTGATGCAAAATGACCTTTTTTGCAACTCTGGCAGTATCACAAATAATTCCTTGCCCCATTGGCTGTGTTTATGACTGCTATGTGCTCCTCTTCCCTGAAGATACTAAATAATAGGCAGATGCGATGAGCAAAACACACAAACCAATTCTACTCTGAACTATTATGCAAATAACAAATACAATTAAGTAAATTTTTTCTTTTAGTTTTCTAGCTAGATAAAACTGTCAGAAACTGACAAGTGCTTTTAATTCTATATAAGTAAGTTTCACATTGTTATTACTCATATACTCCTAATGGCACATATTTATTAGTCCGTAGTGATGAAATTCTTATGTCCTTTGTTATTCAATACATTGGCCCTTTCACATCATTCAGGGGCCTTAATGCATGCATGTTGATGTGCATCATTCAAAATGAATGAGCTGTCAATGTATTGCAATGCATCAAAAATGGTGCATGTATCATTTCTGGCAACGCAAACCACAATTGTCCAGCGACAAGGTGCATTGGGGTGCTATTTAGCCCTCTCACACACGATAGGTTAAACAGAGGACAACGGTCTGATGGACCGTTTTCATCAGTCAAAACCGATCGTGTGTGGGCCCCATAGGTTATTTAACCATCGGTTAAAAAAAAGCCAACTTGCTTTAAATTTAACCGATGGATTCCTAAACGATAGGTCAAAACCGATCGTTAGTAGGCACAACCATCGGTAAAAAATCCACGCATGCTCAGAATCAAGTCGACGCATGCTTGGAAGCATTGAACTTCATTTTTTTCAGCACGTCGTCGTGTTTTACGTCACCACGTTCTGACACGATCGGTTATTTAACCGTTGGTGTGTTGGCGCGACGGACCATCAGTCAGCTTCATCGGTTAACCAATGACAACGGTCCTTCAGACCCTTCTCATCGGATGGACTGATCGTGTGTACGAGGCTTTAGAAATTGTATGAATATTCACTTGAATGAATATTGATGGAATGGCAGCGCTTCGCACCAATGAATGTAAGCACAATGCGATAGTGTGAAATGGTCTTATAGGCAGTTTACTTATGGCAAAAATGTGTACCAGCATACAATAATTCTGTATTTTATTGTACCAAATGCCATAGCTCTTATTTATTTCCTTGAAGATAAAAAAAAAAAGTACATTGGTCACTATTTGGCTTAGTAGCTTAGAGAGCTCTAACAAATGGCATGCAGAATGTGTTTGAAAAGAAAAGTAAAGCAATAATAAATCCAAATCATGGCATTTGCAATCTTGTTCAGTAATACTGAAAAATTATATTTTTAGTCATCAGTATTACCTGACTTGGAGGTAATATTAAAAAGAGACTATAAGCGAGATGTGAAACTACACGTAGGCTGATATATTTTTTAATGATTCTTTGTTTTTCCTTAAATTCCCTTATAAATGTCTAGGCCATAGCAAATGAGTCATTCTTGTTCTGAGTGAGTAACTCAAGGTATTGAAGTAAGAAAATCAACATGACAGCAAAGCAGCTCACATTTTTAGAAGTAGAGACAAGAAATGGCAGCCTCAATGTTTACTCCTACCTTGTTTCCTTTCTAATAAAATCTTTGCGTTGCTCTTTCCCATCTAGCTAAATGAATGGGTCTACTCCTCCAATTGTGAGCATTAACAGAACCCACAACTATCTTTTTATAAGGTTTTATAGGCTATGAACCATTGAAATTCTGCAGAAAAAATATTGGTAATTACATAGTTAGTCTGGTTAAAACAAGACACAAGTCCTTTTAGTTTAACCAATTGAAGGGGGGGGGGGGGGAATTATAATCATATATACACAAATCCTACACCCACAGTTGATACAGAGGATGGCAAAAAAAAAAAAAAAACAGCAAAGCATGATCCAATTTGTTCCAGCAAGGTAAAAATTCCCTTCCCGATCCCCCAAGAGGCAATTGGATGTTCCCTGGATCATCTTTACCTATAAATATTAGTATCACATAATATTAGTATTAACACAAGGGTGAACTTAGAACCTTTGGTCTGGGGGGGGGGGGGAAACAGAACCAACAGCCCCTTTCCTGGTAGAGGTAGATTTTAGCAGACTAAATAATGTACTCCATGGTACCACAATAATTGATGGGCACATGAATGGTTTCAGCTTTGCTTCCTGCTCTGGACATTTGGTTATTAGGAGTTGGCCTGTACAACAGGGCTAGATTTAATGGTACATTCTAGTCAAAACTGAAAACTAAACCAAGAGATCCATATAGAGAGAGCAGTTTAGATCCTATGTATGCTATTTTTTCCAAGTATTATTGTGGTAAATCAGCTTAACAAAGTCCCCTTGGTCTTTGATGTGGTGATCTAATAAACCCCACTTGGGATGGAGAAGAAGAATCCCAAACTCCTTCTAAAGACTCCTTGCTGTCTCCCATGTACAGAAAAAAACGCCATAGGTGTTAATTGGTCCCCCTCAACTGCCAAACAGATTCTTGGAAGTTTAAGCATGATTGTGGGTCTAGAAAACCAGCGATAGAGATAAGAAATTACACAGCACAGACGATATGGGGTACACTCACAGAGCCCATTTCAGGAGATCTTTTGTGTCTAACTGCAGTGGATTACAATGAATTTAGATTAACGTGAAACTACTCAACATTTAACTTAGCTCACAGATTAATTTTAATTATTTATTGGAAATGCTCTTTAAATTTAGAGTTTAGTTCAAGGGTCAGATTAAGGTTTAGTTATTTTGGATACAGTTCTTTATTTCTGGGTGTGATACATTATGCATCAGTTAACTGTACCTGATACTGCTACACCAATATTGCTGCAAGCTAATATGAGTTGTCTCATCTTTTGACTCTTTAGAATCTTTTGACTTTAGATGAGTTGACTCATCTTTAGATTTCTAATTTTAGAGAATAGCAATATGCATTCTGTTTTTTAGTGCAGGATCCTTAATGGAAATTTTAGGGATTTTTGTCTTTAAAGCAGGGGTGTCAAACTCAATTTCATCGTGGGCCGCATCAGCATTATGCTTGCCCTCAAAAGGGCCAGTTGTATCTGTCAGGCCCCATACACACGATAGAATCCATCCGCTGAAAAATCCCAGCGAATGGGTTTCAGCGGATAGATCCTATGGTGTGTACACTCCAGTGGATCTGTTTCCGCGGATATTTATCCCCTGGGATGGATTCCAGCAGATCAGATATTTGCTGACATGCTAAACAAATCTATCTGCTGGAATCCATCCCAACGGATGGATCCGCTGGTCTGTATAGACTCACCGGATCCATCCGTCCGAAGGGATCCCCCGCATGCGTCGTAATGATTCGACGCATGCGTGGAATTCCTTATATGACAGCGTCGCGCACGTCGCCGCGTCATAATCGTGGCGACGGCGCGACACGTCATCGCCAGAGGATTTCGGCGCGGATTTCAATGCGATGGTGAGTACACTCCATCGCAGAGAAATCCGCTGAAATCCTCGAGAGGATTTACCAGCGGAAACGCTGGACCGTATTCGCGGATAAATCCTCTCGTGTGTATGGGGCCTAAGATTAGATGCACAGCACATCCCCTCCCCTTTACATTAGATGTCAAGAGCCACCACACCATTAGAAGTTGAGTCCCCCACTCTCCCTTACATTACAGTGCACACCCCCTTTACTTATGCTGTTGCTGAGAAGAAGATGGATGCATTGCTTAAAAGCAGACAGTACAGGGTCTGGAGGTTTGCAAGTGCCACATGAAATGACCTGGAGGGCCGGATTCAGCCTGCGGTCCTTGTGTTTGACAACTGTGCTTTAAAGGAACCCCTGGGCTCTAGCTGTCATGTATGCCAACATGTGCCCTGCAAGTGTAGGTGTGATGTGACCTTAGTACCTGTATTTTTTTTTCTTTAACACAAAATGGGCCATCAGCCCAACTTTTTCACCTAAGTTGAAAACCTTGCCATAGATCTTTCTCACAAAATCTCTTTTTGCTGTGGCCATTGGTACTTCATTGGCACCCATCCAAACCGAACTTTAGATCTCTTGATTGAATCTAATCTTTCACAGTATCTTAACATTGCTCACACACATGCTGGCCTTCACATACAACATATACATTAGATGCAAATAAATAAAAAAATAGATGCCACTGCTAAGGAGCTAACATAACATCCACCAGATAAAACTATAGATATATAAAGAAGGCAGAATATTTGTCTGCCACAGTAAAATCACTGCAAGCAGTAATGTAATATTTCTACTAATTAATGTTCATCATCTTTTAAGCATCTAAAGTTGCTTGGTATCAAAGTCTTGTAGAGCACACCCTGAGAAGATATTCCTCATTAGCGATAGTTCTTCATGATAATTTTGTGTTTAATGCATTTTAAGTGCTAGATTTCTTATTAAAACTTCAATCACCCTGCACTTGATTGTAATTAAATCCACCCTGGGCAATACATTGTTTCCCAAGTAAATATGGCAAACATAATTATGAGAAACTTTATAGTTAATGTATCATTGGTTTTCATGCAGTGATTACATTTTCAAGGGGGAGAAACACAATCATTCACTTTAGGCATAATATTTTTTTTTGGTTGTTGATGCATTAAAAGTTTCTTTGCCTTGAACGGGTTGTTGGCTTGTTTTGCTAACTTGAAAGCTAAAAAGAAATCACATCTATAACACATAGATAAAATATGCAAATGACATTTAAAATATAAGTGATAGCAATCCCATACTAATTATATTAAATGAATGAATAGATATTAAAGCTCAATGTGATTTGTGATTCATCTTTCCTCTCTGAGAAAAGATTGATTCCTTCATTAAATGCCAAGGTTTTATGGAATATGGAAATATAGAGATTGTGCATTGAAACTGATGGAACAGGACACTTTTTATTAATTTCAGGCAAGTGGGGAAGCTTGCAGTATTATCCATTGTTATTGGTATAAGAGATTTAGTATTTGAAGGTTACATAGCTAAATCTGGAAAAAAAAGGTACTCTATATCCTACACATCATTGAACCAATTAAGCTGTTATAATATAAGTCAACATGCTGTTAACTCATCATGGGGTATCTTTCATAAATTGTTAATATATGCCACCCCATTGCCATCCATAAGAATAGGGAGACAAAGGGGGTGATTTACTAAAGGCAAGTATACTGTTCACTTTGCAAGTGCAGTTGCTTTTTATTTTCTTACACGTGATTGGGTAATGTTTTTTTTTCCATTCTTTATTAAATTGCATACAGTACGGAGGAGGTAAATGCAAATACATTACATCATTAGCATAGACTCTGTGTAGACAAAAAGTGACTAATGAAGATAAGTTAAGATACATTTCATATTACATAAAGGTAAGGTCACATGTAATATACCATTCTTTGTACAGGAGCAGACATGCAATAGTCAGCTAAGACCTAAGAGCTGAAAATCTCTCCAACTGTATTGTGTGGGTTTACAATAAGACCCCATTCACACCTGAGCGTTCTGTAGCTTGAAGCCTGAAGCTACAAAACGCTGGAGGGGAAAAAATCAATTGTTCTCTATGGACATGGTTCACATCTCCACTCCAAAACGCCTGAAGCCAGAAGCTCTAAAACGCCTGAAGCTCAAACAAGTTCTGAGACTTTATTTTTAGGCAGATTTGGGCGTTTTTCGGCTTTTTACATTGGTGACCTTTTGACCTGTACAAAATCGCGGCAAAATGCGGTAAAAAAAACGCTGCAAAAATCGCAGGAAAATTGCGGTGAAAATGCGCGACTTTCTGCCTGAAAACGCGTATGCTAAGGTGTGAATGGGGCCTTATGCCGCGTAAACACGATAATTTTTCAGCATGAAAAAAACTATGTTTTCGGCATGTAGAAAAAACAAAGTTTTTCCAACTTCATCATTAAAACGACGATGTCCACACACCATCATTTTAAAAAAATGCTCTAGCAAAGCGCGGTGACGTACAACACGTACGGCGGCTCTATAAAGGGGAAGTTCCATACGAATGACGCCACCCTTGGGGCTGCTTTAGCTGATTCCGTGTTAGTAAAAGATGATTGCGCTTTTCTGTCTGTTACAGCGTGATGAATGTGCTTACTCCATTACAAATGGTAGTTTTACCAGAACGAGCGCTCCCGTCTCATAACTTGCTTCTGAGCATGCGCAGGTTTTAACAATGTTTTAGCCCACACAAGATCATTTTTTACAACCCGAAAAACGACATAGTTTAACACATCGTTAAAAAATGCAGCATGTTCGAATTTTTTTTTATCGTTTTTCAGAACCTGAAAAATGAAGTGAAGCCCATATACGATCATTTTAAATGACATTTAAAAAAAAAATAATAATAATTTAATGCCGAAAAATGATTGTGTGTACGCGGCATTAGTGATTGCGTATTCTTTGCAAAGTGTAGTTTCACAGCATTCACTAAGCTCTGGGAAAACTTTCTTTGCAGAGCGCAACTTCACTTGCAAAGTGGACAGTGTATTCACCGTCAGTTTTTTCTATTTAGGTGTTTTGAGTAGGATGAGATTGATTTTCTGTTAAAAGGTAACTCGTATGGCCTAATAAATCTATGTATCACAAATGAGGGGACTATCATATGGCTTCAGCCCCTCAGCAAATGTCAGATGAGCAATCTAAAACCCACATCTTCCCGTAAAGTGTACGTAAACTCTAGTAATACATTTTTCTTAATTGCTCCAGTAACCAGATGCGTGGCTGAGAATGCACTCTGTGGCTGCTGCCCTGCAGTGCTGAACTGGTGAACACCTATATTAGCAAGAGGAGGGAACTGCGGAGCAGGAAGCATTCAGTAGACTGAGTCAAACAGCGTTGCACTGTGGGAACTGTAGTCCAAAGAAGAGAGACTTTACTGAAATCAAGAGCCTTTGAACTGCATTGCAGGATGAAGGAAGAGAGCTGCATTTTCTCAAGCTGTGGAGAACACAGCTTCATTTTGCTATGAGGAAGCTGCTAAGTGTGTACCTGTACCGCCACTGCTGCATAATGACCTGAGCAGGATCCGGAGTGCTGGGTCCAAATGTGCGGGCTGCCAGAGTCACCTGGGTGCAGAGCAAAGAGTGGACTAATTGCTGTGTGTAACCAGAGGGTGAGCTGTAATATCGCTGGGACTGGTAAAGTGCTGCTGTAGGGATTTACTATCTGTTGCTAAAGAGACTGAGCACTTTACTACCTGACCATACAACCATCAATTAACAATATTGCTGCCTGCAGACTTAACTGGGACTATTCGCATGTGTACAATTGAACCCCAACACTAGCCAGCTTAAGAATTAGGACTAAAGACAGTCCCTTCACAGCTGCTACACAGAGACCTTTACTTTTTGCTTATGCTAAGAGGTACCTGTGAGGGGACATTGCACCATATCCTACTCATTCTCCTAGAGTGCACGCTAGACTAGTTATAGTGTTATTATTCACATTGCAGTTAATGTTTAGCTGCACTGTTTATTGCCAACTTTGATTCATGAGTTAATCCCAGTCTATTGGTACATAACTCTATTTTAAGACCCCTTTCACACTGAGGCAGTTTTCAGGCATTTTAGCACTAGAACTAGCACCTGTAAAGCACCTGAAAACTACCTCCCATGCCGCCCTGAGTGCTTTCATACTGGGGCGGTGCACTTGCAAGCAGCATCCTTGGGGTGTTTTTTTGCAGTGCTGTATGCACGCTGAAACTACCTTCCGGTGTTCATTTATGCTCAAACCACCCTTTATTGTAACACGTATCAGTACATTGAGTTATTTTACCACTATATGGTCTTGTGTCTATTTCCTGGTGCTAATAAACAGCCAAATTAAAGGTATCTATACTTTTATTCCTTTAACCGTTAGTAGCAATTTTCATTCAACCAGGTGTGTCATAGGCGCTGAGGTTGTTTTTGGAGTCGATACACAGAAAAGAGAACCCAATTACCAAGCAGCTCATGCAGCGTGTCACTACATTTAGTCTGTCAACCATACCATTGAAAACATTTTGTTATATCTGTTCTATAAATGCAAAAAAAATGTGGATCTTGCTCCAAATCTTGTAAGGTAAACATTTTCTGTGTTGTTATTAGCTTGTTATGTACCCAGTTCTTTCTGTGCACTTCCATAATGGGGTTTATTTACTAAGACTGGAGAGTACAAAATCTGGTGCAGCTCTCCATAGAAACCAATCGGCTTACAGGTTTTATTTGTCAAAACTTAATTGAACAAGCTGAAGTTAGAAGTCAATTGGCTACCATGCACAACTGCACCAGATTTTGCACTCTTAAGTTTTAGTAAATCGACCCCAATATCTCTGACTATGTTATTAAGAAGATGAGAGAGGGAGTCTGTAGTCTTAGGGCAGGAAGTGTGTTACTGACAGGAACACCAGTGATAAATAAAGGGAAAATTCCTACAAATAAAATATTAATGCAGCCACCACATCTAAGAATTGAAAATCTGCAGTAAACTTTTGTTCCTGAGTTTAGGCATCTTTTAATATGGAAATGCTACATGTCTGACCCCCATAAAGCCTCATTAGGTCTTATAAATGCAACAGGCTATTCGGGCAAGAAATGGATCACTTGTTTGACACCAGCCTTTAACCCGATTTAAAGGCAGACTGTAGTGAGTAAGTGTGGAGGCTGTGCTTGCTAATTTCTCCATTTAAAAACACAATTTTTCTGGCTAAGACATAATATAGAGTCATTAGTACTTTCTGAGTCACTTATCTGGAACAAGTGTTTATATTTAAGAGTTTTGAGTTCATCATTATACTAGTAAAGGTCCTTGGTATCGTACCTTTTTTTTCCAGCCTCAAATGTGAGACGGTTTTATGTGGGAGACATTTGACAGTTGCACAATACCTTATTTTCAAAAAATAAAGAAAGTAACTTTAGTTATTTTCAAGTGTCAGATTCACTTTAGCATAGACTTGACAGACAATTTCTTCCCAACGACAAAAATAATTGGAAGAACTGTGCATGCTGAGTTTACAATCGAGTGTTGACAGCAACAGTTTTTCAAGGTCACCGGTAGAACTGGGCTCAAACTGTTGAAGTTCTTTGTGTAGCTGTAATGTGTTTTCTTGGTTTGAAGCACATATCATAAGGTCATCTAAGTTAATATGTTTTGGGGGGAAAAAAAAGACTTTTGGTTGAGCAAATGCTGGATCTTGGATTATAGGAAATGTTCATCTTCTTATTACTTTAATATATTTGATAATGTTAATCGACGTTCTATGTACCGTATTATCGGCGTATAAAACGCACAGGTGTATAACACGCACCCTAACTTTAAGAGGAAAGTTTCGGGGACATTTTTTTCCAAAGCCCCCTGCATATAACACGCAGGCACAGTTTACCCTCTATTTTCAGGGTAAAAAAGTGAGTGTTATACGCCAATAAATACAGTATTCTTTTTTATATTGGTTTACTAATTAAGCCTCATACACACGACCAAGTTTCTCGGCAAAAACCAGCAAGAAACTTGCTGTTTTGTTTTTTGCAGAGGAAACCGGTCGTGTGTACACTTTTCGACGAGGAAACTGTCCAGGATCTCGTCAAGCCAAAAAGAGAGCATGTCTTCTTTTTCCTCGACGGCAATGGAGAAATTTGGCTCGCCGAGATCCTCGACAGCCTAACAAGGAACTCGACGAGCAAAACGATGTGATTTTTTCGGTTGTGTGTACGAGGCTTTAGACTTTTAAAAGCCAGTGTTTGTGTGAGACCACATTTTTGCAGAATTTGTTTTTTTTTCCAGTTTACCTGTTGTATGCCCCGGTCATATGTAATAGAGTGTGTTTTTTTTGTAAAGAACACTTTGGTACAAACAACAAAACCCATCTTTAAATTACAAGATACAGATTTTCATAGAAATGTGTAAAGCCCTAGATACACACATACTTATTGGGTATATTAGATACTTTTTTTTTAAATAAAGGAGCTCAGACTTAATATTTTAGTCAAAGCCCATCTTTTACCTATCATAGTTACTGAAGACAGTATTTAAATTTACGAAGGTGACCCCATATATGTAACTTGGCCCACTGCAGAGAAGTAATGATAAAAACGAAAAATGTGGTTTGTATTAACAAAAAGGCCACCACAAACTTTACTGACTAATCTTAAAGTGGATGTAAACCCCATTCATGAAATCTGACCTGGGCACATATATCTGTAGTGTTAACTTATCTCTATCCAAAGCCATAAGCCATAAGTCTTGTGTCTTTCTGCTGCTCCGTTATCATCATGATAACTTCTGACAAGCTCTCCAACACAAGAGTTAAAAGCGAAAAGGGATGCCGCTCTACAAAGGTTGTCTGGAAATATAACTCTCCTCAGAATAGGGACAGCAGGTGCAGGCTAAGCAATTGGAAGAGGAGAAAATTCTGGACAGCCACACTCAAAATCAATGCCTTTAATAAAAAGAGATAAAAGCACCTGGAAATTTGGGCCGGGGAGGGAACTTAGAGACAGATAAACAAAGAGCTTGTCTATTCACAGTACAGCTCTGCAAGCTTCTTTATTCCTCTGCCTATGTGGAGGGGGGTGCCTTTCCTACAATCAGCTCACACATAGTGTATGCCCAGACTCCCCTCCCACTGCTGAAATAGGAACAAACATTTCTAACAGGATGTGCCATTTCTAAAAAAAGTCTAGAAAGCGGAAGACAGCAGATATATATGTAAAACTTATGTAGGGTGATTTGTTTCATCTCTGTGTATCATCTAAAGGTTGTTCACTTCACTGGGTATAGGAGAGGGTTTTCATCCACTTTAATGATTGTCATCTTTGGGACTTTTGTTTCATGCTAACATTATACATTGAGTGGTGTTATGGGTCAAGGCATTTATGGCATGTGGAGTGTTCCTGCAGATGCACAAAATCATGTGTGGTTGATTTACCAAAGGAAAATGGACTGTGCCCTCTGAAAGTGGATTTGTACTCATTTTTCACAGAGCTTAGTGAATGCGATGAAACTTCACTTTGTGAAGAATACCCAGTCATGTGCAAGGAAAAAAAAATGTTTTGCTTGCACACAATTGATGGAAACAAGCTTAGCATTGCCACATTTACTCTTTTAAAGTGCACAGTCTATTTGCCTTTAGTAAATCCACCCCATAGTGTTGCTAGGTTTAGGCACGCTTTCTTGTGCCCAGTGAGCTGTATGTGGTACACACAGCCATCAGTACAAGTGAAGGGCTGTATATGGCTGAGTAAATGTGGATGGCTTCTGCATTGTTGTTTACCCGCACATGTTCGTACGGTGGTTGTCCCCAAATGTAACACCTTTTGCACATGAGGCATATTATTATTCTATTGTACAATTTAATTTATGGGATGATTTATCATAATAAGGACAACAATACATCCAAAAAAGTATTGTTCATTGGTAAAAACATGTGTGTACTGTATTTTTTTAGCTAGCTACAGCTTTCGGTCTGTACAATCTATTAATAGTTGAAAACCAACAGCTCTTGCTGTGATAAATACCACGTACATACACTACAAACATATATGACATACAATATTTAGGAAACATTTGACACTGTCTTTTCTGCTGAGTACTGTCAATCCTCTTGTTACTGCTGGTGGGGTGAAGAATTGTGTAGGGGGCAATGCTCATGTGTAATAAAACTAATTAGGAGATGTTACACAATGGCAAATTTACATGTAAATATCTAAAGTATATAAAAGATGCAATATCACCCAAATTGCTTTTTGGGCTCCCCAGCCATGCCCAATGTTGCTCCACTCCCATTTTTGCTTCTTCTGTGGGGAGTTTATGCAGAAGAGAGTGGGCGGATGCAACCAGCATAGCAGCGATACAATTGAACTGCACAGTAATGTGAGTTGGCTCAGTATTTCATTGCATGTGCAGTAGTGTGGACTAGCTAGATGCCACCAAAATAATTAATCACGGGGCTCCATACTGTGTACCTAACAGAGCCTTCCTGGTCAACCCCACCACATAACATGTTGAAACACCACTATATTTAGAAGCTCTCCGAGTGATTCAGTATCTTCTCACAGTTCAAATATAAAAGTTGAAATGTGCAAGCTATCATTGACTTTTAAAAAAAAAAAAAATAAGGTACAAGTTTCAAAGTCATTGACCTAGGAAAAGTAATTTCTCTAGCACTGTAAGGTATTCCCACTGAACTTATTTAAAACCATTTACTGAGAAATGTATGGGGATTGCCATTGCTGACCTTCTAGAAAAAAACACTTGCTGGACTCTTACTGCCTTGTTGACTGGTTGTTGACTGAAGCCTCGTACACACGACCGAGGAACTCGACGGGCGAAACACATCGTTTTCCTCGTCGAGTTCCTTGTTAGGCTGTCGAGGAACTTGACAAGGCAAGTTTTTCCATTCCCGTCGGGGAAAAAGAAGACATGCTCTCTTTATGGCTCGACGGGATCCTCGACAGTTTCCTCATCTAAAAATGTACACACGACCGGTTTCCTCAGCAAAAAAAAAATCCCAGCAAGTTTCTTGCTGGTTTTAGCCGAGAAACTCGGTCGTGTGTACGAGGCCTGAGAACAAGCATGAGAAAGTGTGAGTGAAATCCAAAACCTTGATATGTGTTCCAAGTATGGGGTCTAAACACATTGAAGCCACTGGAACAATACAGCCAGGCATCTAGAATTTTTAGGAGACGCTAGCAGTGGCAGCCTCCTTACTTTCTTTGAATTGGTAAGACAAGCCATGGACAACTCATGTCTTTACCATTGTTAGTGGGCTTTTGAAATATCTTCTCACTGTTGGATATGTGTTAGCCCAGAAATTCCACATTCCATTCAGTTTTTTCGATTCACTGGTGGGGGTCTCCCCACTCAAAACCTGTATCCAGCCACAGCTGACAGACACTGTGGTCAGGCAGCTTCATAGTGCCAGAGGGCAGCTCTGTTCCCTTGACTTCCCCTACAATAATAACTTTACTTCCCTCTACCTGGATGTTGAGCTGGGAGTCGCATGACCTGCTCTGTTACATGAGATGCATTCTGTTGGCTGGTTACCACTTAGCAGGAAGCATTCCCTGTTGCTTTTCATTTAACATCATGTGATTGTTGGTGAAGCTTCTATATGGAAAGTAAACTACCAGATAGCAGTATCTGTGCAATATTACCTTTACCTGTATCCCCTAGGCCTATGGGTTGGGATGCTGCCATTGGTTGCTTCTCCTGCTAGAATAAGCAGCACATGCAAGCCAGCTCAGTTTTAGCCAGCACAGTCATTCTCAGCAAGTCTCATGTTGTGATCAAGCTGTGACATGCCCATTGTGGGAGAAATAGATGGAAAGGTAGGAAATCTGGAACAGTTGGTAATGGTTATCTCGGTCTTTTAGAACCTTAGCAATATCACTGTTAAAATTAAACAAAGCAGAAATAGGGGTTTTCTCTACAGTTGGTCGCTTTTCTTTGCTCTTCTAAACTTACAGACTGTTAGCAAAAATCTTAAAGGTTATTTCAAGCAACATTACCAACTTTTTTAAAATATACATTTCATAGGCAAGACAATATATGGTTCATAGGGTAGAATAAGATAGCAAAGACAGCTGCTCAGGTAGCAGACACGGTATCACATAAGGAAAGAAAAAAATGCCAGCCAGTCTCAATAAAATAACAAGAAAAATAGCTAAACTAAAGTGGAGTGTGACCTGAAACATTTAAAGGTGTTATTACAATCTATGCCCAAAGCAGTATCTAGATGTACCTCGATAAGCTGTGATTATGACCACAGCAATCCCTACATCAGCAAAGAGCATGACAAAAATCTTCTTTAAACTCTACTTTGACTATTTTTTTATAAAAAACGATGCCTTTTCTATTCAGATGTGCAGATGAAACTAATATCCCTGTCTTTCTCTGAAATATTTATTTACCCTTTCGTCTTCCAGGACAGCCATGAGATATAGCTCCTCCCTCCGGGACAGGAAACACATTCACCCCAATTATAAAAGGCGGTCCTCCAGGCCTCTTCCTCAGTTTTTTTGTGTTTCCTGCCGGATGGGAAGGAGCACATTAGGAACGTTTTTTTTTTTTTTGTAAAGGGCTGAACCTACCTTTTTTCTTTCCCAACAGCACGCCTCTGGCCCTAGGGGTAGAGAGTGTAGCTGTACTCACCTCCGCCAGGACTCGGCGAGAGTTGGACCCCGGGTGACGGAGGAGCTCGGTCCCCCAGGCTGCAGCATCCCCTGGCAGCGGTAAGGCGAGAGACGCCAGCAGACCGCGTGCGGTGGAAGGATTCTTCCGGATTCGCCAGCGGGAGGCGGGGCTCCTGCGTTCCAAGGAGGGGAAGTGTCGTATTCCCCGGCGGAAGCGCGTCATCAGGGGGCGCCCGGAAACGTCGTTCCGGTTTCAAAAAAGGGCGCGGAGGTGCAGTGAGGGAACCCGGCGCTGGTGTGTGTGTTCGGAGCGCTGAACGAGGACACCAAGAACCATGGAGGCAGCAGTGGCTCATTTGGATCCAGGTTCAACAGGCTCCGGTGCCTCTCAGGTAAGCTTGGTGACAGCACATGGCTTACACTGGGGGGCGGGGGTCTTACTAGACCCAAGTACCCCCCCTTGGTGGTGAACCTAATGGTGGAGGGTAGGCACTTTCTAGGAACCTTCACAGTGGTGAATAGGGTTTTGGCCAGGTTATAATGAGGTCTATTTTTGTCTGCTTTGTTTAAACATGTTAAGGCCCATGACAAATCTCAGAACCAGCCTCCTAGAAAGAAATGTGCCGTGTGTGGGACTAAGCTAAGTTCTAATTGGGAAAAGCCGTTATGTCCCGAGTGTGTCAATAGTTTGGTTAAAGATAATGCAGTAACCATTTGTCACCAGATTTTGTCATCTGTGAAGGATGAGATTACATCTACTTTTCAGTCTTTTAAAGGTCTGATAGACAAGATGCAGGGTCCTTCCTCGTCCCTACCTAGAGCCTCTAGTGCTTCTTCTGTACCTCAAGTTCAGGAGGAAGAAGAGTATAGGGAGAGGACTCCTAGATCAGTTGCTTCCTCCCAGGCAGGTTCAGCATCTGATTCAGAAGGGGAAGAGGATTCCTCCAGGGTGTCTAGATACAAGTTATCTTTGGACGATGTTGGGGATCTTCTAAACGCTATTTATGATACGTTAGAGATCCCAGAAGAACAGGTTCAGCTCTCAAAGCATGACCTTATGTATCAAGGAAATGCTAATAGAACCAGGGTTTTTCCGGTTCATAAATCTTTAATTGATACTATTCTGCGTGAATGGGAACAACCTGAGAAAAGACCATTCTTTTCTGGTAGCCTTAAAAGGAGATTCCCGTTTGAAGCGGATGTATCACATCCCTGGAACAAGGTTCCTAAGCTGGATGCCCCTTTAGCCAAAGTGTCAAGAAAGACTGATCTGGCCTTTGACGATCTGGGTTCCCTTAGGGATCCAATGGACAAGAGGCGAGATTTGTTGTTAAAAAGATTACTTGTGTAGCTAGAAATTTGGAGTGTTGGCTCGCTCAGCTACAAGCACACATTTTAGCTGGTACCTCCAGACAGGAGCTTCTAAAATCCTTTCCGCTCTTAATTAAAGCAGTAGGATTCCTAGCAGATGCCTCAGAGGAATCAGTGAGGTTAGCGGCCAGGTCAGCAGCTCTGGTTAATGCAGCCAGAAGATCTGTATGGCTGAAGACTTGGGCTGGCGATGCCGCCTCAAAATTGAAATTATGCGGATTACCGTTTTCAGGAGACCACTTGTTCGGGGCCGGCCTCCAGGAGGCATTGGAGCGAACTCAAGACAGGAAAAAGGCCTTTCCTGAAAAGAAGAAGAAGACAGAAGGAAAGGGTTTTTTTCGAGGCTTCAAGGGATCAGGCTTTTGGCAGAACCAAAAGAAAGAGGGTCAGCCCAAAAAGCATTGGACAGGTCAGAAGGGTCGTGGAAGAGGAGGAATCTTGTTCAATCCTCCTCAATCCACCCCAAAGGCCCAGTGACGCCTGGGTCCCCGTGGGAGGAAGGTTGGGGCAGTTCCTCCCGCAATGGACCAAGGCAACCTCAAGCCCGTTCATATTAGATCTGATAAAGTTCGGGTACAAGCTGGAGTTAACGTCACTGCCTCACCTGAGCTTTATGGTTACTCAGCCGCCCAGGGACAGGGCAAAGGCAAAAGCCTTGTTCCTGTCTCTGGGAGAGTTAGTGGATCAAAGAGTCCTAATTCAGGTCCCCCAGGAGGAGCAAGGACAGGGGGTATATTCCCATGTCTTTATAGTAAGAAAACCATCGGGAAAATTCAGGATGATCCTGAACCTCCGACCTCTGAACAAATTTGTGAAGTACAAAAGGTTCAGAATGGAGTCGATCTTTACGGTAACAAGATGTCTGTTCCCAGGGTGTTACATGGCAACCCTGGATCTCAGGGATGCTTACCTGCATATTCCCATACACCCAGATTACCAAAGATTTCTCAGGGTGGCAGTAAGGGTGGATGCAAGGATCCAACATTTCCAGTTCCAAGCCCTCCCCTTTGGGCTATCCTCATCTCCGAGAATCTTTACGAAGGTTCTAGCAGAGGCCCTTGCCCCTCTAAGAGACAAAGCGATCACTGTGATCCCATATCTGGACGATCTACTGTTTGTTGCAGGATCAGTTCAACAGCTAGAGAAAGATCTGCAGATAGCACAGGATTTTCTCTCCTCACTCGGATGGATTATCAACCGAGACAAGTCACAGTTGATTCCATCCCAGGAGGTCGTGTACCTAGGGTACAGGATCTCTTCGGTAGAGAAAAAGATTTGCCAAAGTGAATCAAGCGGTAGCCCTGTTACAGTCCAATCAGCCGACTTCGGTCAGGGAAGTGATGAGGGTGCTGGGATTCATGACATCTTGTTTCCCAGCAGTTCCTTGGGCAAGGTTTCACCAACGTCCTTTACAGGAACTTATGCTTCGTCTCTGGAGTGGTCAAAGCCAGGACTTAGAAGTACCGATCCTAATCTCGGACAGAGTAAAAAAGACACTGTGGTGGTGGCGGACACACCACAATCTGAGCAAAGGTCTAGATTGGACCTTCCCTGTGGAAAGAATAGTAACTACAGACGCCAGTGCCTGGGGGTGGGGAGCCCACTTGGAAGAGGAAGTAGCTCAGGGAGCTTGGTCTCCCTCAGAAGCAGGTCGCTCTTCAAACCAAAGGGAGCTCTTAGCGATCCTAAGGACGATTGAGTCGTTTCAGAGAAGCATAGTAGGAAGGCACCTGCAAGTTCGCACAGACAACGCAGCGGCGGTCGCGTACTTGAACAAGCAGGGAGGGACAAGAAGTCCTGCTCTTCAGGAGATATCCAGCAGGATCCTCTCCTGGGCGGAAACCAACTTGTCTTCGCTAACAGCTGTCCACCTAAAGGGCACTCAGAATTTTCTGGCAGATTACTTAAGTCGCCAGCCACTGAGGCAGGACGAGTGGTCCCTGAACGAGGAGGTGTTCTCTCAGATAATACAGAGATGGGGTCTTCCAGAGGTAGATCTTTTTGCTTCCGAACAGAACAGGAAGGTAACCCAGTTCTTTTCAATACACCCAAGAGACCAGGCCTTAAGGATAGATGCCTTTTCCGGTCCTTGGAGGTTCAACATCTGCTACGCTTTCCCTCCAGTGAGGATGATTGCAGCAGTACTTCAAAAATTTCGGACGGAAGAAACAGACCTAATTTTAATCACGCCTTTTTGGCCAAAGAGACCCTGGTTTGCAATTTTAAAGAAACTGAGTGTTCTCCCCCCATTTCACCTTCCAGTCCGGAAGGATTTGATTTCACAGGGTCCAATTCTGCACCCACAGGTAGACAGACTAAACCTAACTGCGTGGTTTCTGAGGAACAGTTATTAAGAGCACATGGTTTCTCTGAAAGGGTCATAAAGACCTTGTTGCAGTGCAGGAAGCCAGTAACAAGGGCAATTTATGCAAAATACTGGAAGAGATTTTGTTCGTGGTTGAAAGAACAGGGTTTGGACCAACCTGGGATTCCAGCTATCTTAGACTTCTTGCAAGTTGGGGTGGAATTAGGGCTCTCCCCTAGCACCTTAAAAGTACAGGTGGCAGCTCTTAGTATTTTTCTACAGGTTTCCCTACAGCAGAACCCATTTGTTAAAAGTTTTTTCAAAGCATTGTCAAGATCAAGGCCAGCGAGAGTAACAGCCTGTCCTTCTTGGGATCTTTCTTTGGTGCTCAAGGCACTGTCAGAGAGTCCATTTGAACCTCTGGAGGAATCCGTCCTTAAATGGGTTACACTTAAGACAGTACTTTTGGTGGCAGTCACTTCAGCCAGACGGGTGAGTGAGCTTCAGGCTCTTTCCATTAAGGAACCATTTTTGTTGATTTTTGAGGATAGGATTGTTTTGAAAACAGATCCCAGTTTTCTCCCAAAGGTAGTATCCAAATTTCACAGGACACAGGACATTGTCCTACCTTCTTTTTGTTCCACCTCAAGCTCTGAGGTAGCATCCCCAAATTCACTAGATGTTAGGAGATGCCTCTTAATTTATTTAGAAGCTTCCAAGATTTTCAGGAAGTCTGATTCTCTTTTTGTGAATTTTTCGGGAAGTAAAAAGGGACAAAAAGCGTCTAAATCTTCCATTGCTAGATGGATCAGGATGGCAATAGGAAAGGCTTATGAGTTACAGGGCAGACAGGCCCCGTTTGTTAAGGCACACTCAACTAGAGCTGTTTCGAGTTCATGGGCAGAGAGGGCCGGTGCTTCACCAGAAGAGATTTGCAAGGCGGCAACGTGGTCAAGTTATACTACTTTCGCCAAGCACTATCGCCTGGACTTGATGTCTGAGAAGGATCAGGCATTTGGCAGAAGGGTCCTCCAAGCAGTAGCCCCACCCTGATAAGTACGTTTCTTGCCAATCATCTCATGGCTGTCCTGGAAGACGAAAGGGTAAAACCGGAGTTAGGCTTACCGGTAACTCTTTTTCCAGGAGTCTTCCAGGACAGCCTGGCTTCCCACCCGGTGTTTATATTATTAACTGGAAGTGGATGTATGTACTGACGGTGTGTTAGTAATTTATGTCTTTCAGAGCCTTCAGGAATTCTTGGTAATACTGAGCAAGAGGCCTGGAGGACCGCCTTTTATAATTGGGGTGAATGTGTTTCCTGTCCCGGAGGGAGGAGCTATATCTCATGGCTGTCCTGGAAGACTCCTGGAAAAAGAGTTACCGGTAAGCCTAACTCCGGTTTTCTTGATTCAAAGCTTTATAAAAGCTTTATAAAAGCTTTAATGAAAATTTACAACACATGTGCCTGAATGTGTAAGGCCCCGTACACACGATAGAATCCATCCGCAGATAAATCCCAGCAAATGGGTTTTAGCGGATAGATCCTATGGTGTGTACACGCCAGCGGATCTGTTTCCGCGGATATATCTCCCCTGGGATGGATTCCAGCAGATCGAATATTTGCTGACATGCAGAACATATCCATCTGCTGGAGTCCATCCCAACGGATGGATCCGCTGGTCTGTACAGACTCACCGGATCCATCCGTCCGAAGGGATCCCCCGCATGCGTCGTAATGATTCGACGCATGCGTGGAATTCCTTATATGACAGCGTCGCGCACGGCGACGCGGCGACGGCGCGACACGTCATCGCCAGAGGATTTCGGCGCGGATTTCAATGCGATGGTGTGTACACTCCATCGCATGAAAATCTGCCGAAATCCTCGAGAGGATTTATCCGCGGAAACGGTCCGCTGGACCGTATTCGCGGATAAATTCTATCGTGTGTATGGGGCCTTAGACTAAAGGAAAATGGGGTAGGATTTTCAGAGGTGACAGGAAGCACAAAGATAGGGAGTCACTTTGTGGCTTGCCTTGGCTTTTTTCAAATGATTTATTGTTAAAATCATTATACCCATCATTTGAGTTATACATTACTGACAGATAGGGAAATACAATACAGCAGAGAATATAACTTCACGCATATTGTGATATGAATACATGAATTTAAATGAACATACAGATTATTTAATATACAGTATATTTAACTCCTATTTTCTTAATATTAGTAGGCTAGTTTTGGCATTGAGATTGAAAGCCTAAACAATTCAATGGGGATAAATATAATCATATATTAAAAGTGATTGATTTGCTTACAAGTAGCATGCTGAATATTAGGAATGCACAGGGCTTTTGAATCCCTTTCGTTTTCACTTTACATACAGTTTTCAGAATGACTTGATTGTCTCATTAATATGCAATGATTATAAAGGCATATGTTACAATAATACAAGATAATATGTGTATGAGAAAAAAAAATGGAAAAGGGTCTGTTTATTCCAAGGTGAGTATGGAGAGCTTTTTGTCTTGTTATGAAAGTGGCAGTATAGTTCCAAGAAACGGTGGTGACCCCATAGCACTAAGTGACAATGGTTATGGATTCAAGCACCATCAATTGCTTATACATAGAGGTCTTGTAGTAAATGTAACATTCTTTAAAGTGGTGGTAAACCTGTGATTGACACTTTTTCTCTAGGCTTACCTATAGGTAGTGGAAATATCTCCTAAACGTGCGCCGTTTAGGAGATATTTACCTTGCAGTTTGCCAATGATGTCATTGGCATATGCGACTTATGCATTTACAAGTGCCGTGACTGATAGCTTCCATGTGCATGCGTGGGAATGACATCACGCGGCTCCAGCCAGTCACAGAGCCCCAGGAGGTAGAGGAGCAAAGATGGATGCATCCACCAGGTAAGTGCCACATACTAGCCCATTATGCTTTTACTTTGCAGGGGAACAAAGAGGAAGTAAAACCCATCTGGGTTTACTTCCTCATTAAAGAAATGTTTTGGATAGAGTAGGGAATGATTAAAACCATTGTCAGGTTTTAATTTTGTCATATGTGTTCATTGAAAAGAATTGCCTTTATTGCTTTTCTCATAAACACAACAGGCATTTAAATTAAACCTCTTTAAGGCAATGGAAATACAAATTTTAGGATGTTCCCTTTATAAATATTCTAGTGATACATTTTTTGATTTTCCTTCCTACTTAGGCCCGGTTCACACTGATGCGACAATCATTCTGACTTTGGAGCACTTGTCACATCATAAGTCGGACCCCATTCTGTGCTATGGAACCATTCTAATCGGTGGGACTTGAGTCCCTCTGACTTAGAAAACGGTTTATGTAGTACTTTTGGTCCACTTTTGGCACGACCTGCATTGACTTCTGTTAAAGAAGTTGCATGCAAGTCAGGACAAAGTTGTGCTGGGGCGCGACTTTGAAGTCACAGGCAGTGTGAAACCAGGCTCAGAACTAACAACAATGATCACCAGGACATATAGGGAATTATTTCCTGAAGACACATAGGCTGTTCACTTTCAAGGAAAATGCACTTTGCAAGTGAATTTTCCCCAGAGCTTAGTGGATGTAGTGCCATTTCACTTTGCAAAGACTACTCATCCATGTGCAGGATGTCAGCAGAGCTCAGGGGAGGGCTGGGAGGGGGGGCAGGGTGGAAATCTCCCCCCGGGCTGGTGACACTATGCACAGCCATCGGCCGCCACTACCAAATGATGTTTTTGCAGAGCAGGAATATGCCTGCTGGAGTTAACACGGGTCACGGCCACTTCTCACCTCCCACTGTGCAACCGTGCCTGTGTCAGCTCCGAGGTAGATGGCTACAGAGCTGACACTCGTCTCATACATAGCTAAGCCTCATCGCACACCAGCGCTGACATCCCCTTCTCTCTCTGCACAGACACGAGGACTCTGATGTAAGGGGGGCCTCTGTGCGGACTCTGATGTAAGGGGGGCCTCTGTGCGGACTCTGATGTAAGGGGGGCCTCTGTGCGGACTCTGATGTAAGGGGGGCCTCTGTGCGGACTCTGATGTAAGGGGGGCCTCTGTGCGCACTCTTGTGATCATGAAAAATCTTAGACTGTTTTCCTCAATCCATCACTTTTCCACGCTCTATGGGCCACTTGACTGGACTTGCCCCCCAGGCCTAAGGCTGCCAGCCCTCTCCTGGCAGAGCTTCACCTCATTCACTAATATGTAGGTGAAAATTCTCCTACAAAGTGCAGCTTTCCTTACAAAGTGAATAGTCTATTTGACTTTGGTAAATCAACCCGATAGAGAGGACACATTTCTGAATTGGTTAGGTTCTAGCCCTTTTCCCACTGTATCGAAAAATTGGTTTTAGATACGCTAAACTACAGGAGTCTGATTTACCCCATTTAAGAAAGGCTGGTTATAGATGAGATGACTGCAGCCCCTGGCTCTAAAACGTATACAGGCATACCCCACTTTTAAGTACACAATGGGGTTTATTTACTAAAGCTGGAAGGCACATAATCAGGCTCACTTCTACATAAAAACCAATGAGCTTCCAGGTTTTATTACCAGGCTTAATTGAACAAGCTGGGGTTAGAAGCTCATTGGTTTCTATGCAGAAGTGAGCCTGATTTTGCACTGTACAGTAGATGAGAGTTATACTCCTTTACAGAGTAGCACTAAATTCCAAAAAGGTGTATACATTAAATTAATTAAATGTGAAAGCTGGAAAGAAAAAGTCCAAAGGTAATGAAATCAAATCCTTCAAATGATAGATACACCATCCATTGTCCGAATAGGTGTGTGATCCTTAGTGAATGCCTCCAGCTTACAGAGTGCTTGCTTACCATCTTATGATGACCTCCTATTACAGAAGGTCTAATACGCTTGAGGCTCAAAAACCCAGCCACTGCCTTTATCCATCCAAGGGATGTAATCGTAGAAGGTCCCGAAAAAAGATATAAACTTGTCATAGCATAAAATCATTAAATGTTTTAATTAATAAAATAAAAAATTACACTTACAACAAAGCACTTTAAAATGCACATGTAATATACAAACCGGCCAGCTCTGTGTAGCAGCCCGTCCTTCCGGGATTTGCATAGCGTGGCGATGTTAGCACATTGCTCCTAGTAGGCAAGAGTTACCTGTACCAAAAAATAATGCCATGGTATTGATAGACTATTGATAGCCTCGTACACATGATCGGATTTTGCGACAGGAATTGTGTGATAACAGACTGTTGGTCTAAAATCCAACCATTTGTATGCTCCATCAAACAATTGTTGTCCAACTTTCCGCCAACACATGTTGGGTGGCAGGCTTATAATTTTTTTGCGGACAACGGTCTGTTGTCAGATTTTACTATCGTGTGTACACAAGTTGGTCAGACAAAAGTCCAAAGTACAAACACGCATGCTCGGAATCAATGCTCACCAAACACGACATTAGCAGAAGGTGCCCAAAGGGTGGCACTCGAGCTGAAAAAACACGTAGTAAGTCACTACGTTCGTGTTTGTTGGCCAACAATTGTGTGGCATTTGTATGCAAGACAAGTTCATGGCCAACGTCTGACGCTTTGTCTCTGGAAAATCTGATCGTGTGTACGAAGCTTAAGGGCGTTACCTCATCCAGTTTTGTTGCTTTACATCTACAGCCTTTTTATATACAAACAGGGATGTCTGAAATGTGTAAGCATTAGGGCCCTTTCACACATACGGACAAACGGCCCGTTTATTACAAGTCCGTTTACGGACTTGTAATGTATCCCTATGGGATTGCAGACGTTAGCGGATAATGCATCCGCTAACGTCCGCAACCATCCGTGTCCGCAAAGATCCGCTTTTGCGGACAGAAGAAAACCCTATTTTTCTTCCGTCCGGCGGAACGGATCGGATGAATACGGACACACAGTCCGTATTCATCCGATTCCCCATAGGGGAGAGCTGAGGAGAGACAGGGCGGTCTCTGCACTGTGTGCGGGGACCGCCCTGTCCGCCGACAGCTCAGCTGGGATTTACGGAGGAATCCCCGCTGAGCCAAACGGGCTAACGGAGCGGATCAATACGGATCTGCTCCGTGTGAAAGAGCCCTTACATACTAGTTAATAAAACCACATGTTGGGCCAGATTCACATAGGTTACGCGGATCTTTAGATCCGCGTAACCTATCTGATTTAAGATCCGCCGCCGCAAGTTTTTGAGGCAAGTGATTAATTCACAAAGCACTTACCTCAAAACTTGCGGCGGCGTATCGTAAATCCCCCGGCGGAATTCTAATTCCGCGGCTAGGGGGCGTGTAGTATTTAAATCAAGTGCGTTCCCGCGCTGATCGAACAGCGCATGCGCCGTCCGGAAATTTTCCCAGCGTGCATTGCTCCAAATGACGTTGCAAGGACGTCATTGGTTTCGACATTTACGTAAATTACGTCCGGCCGTATTCGCGAACGACTTACGCAAACGATGTAAAAAATTCAAATTTCGACGCGGGAACGATGGCCATACTTAACATCGGCTGCGCCTCATAGACCCAGGGGTAACTATACGCCGGAAAAAGCCAAACGCAAACGACGTAAAAAAAAAAACGCCGGGCGGTCGTTCGTTTCAGAATCGGCGTAAATGCTCATTAGCATATTTGACGCGTAAAAGACACGGAAGCGCCACCTAGCGGCCGGCCTGGAATTGCAGCCTAAGATCCGACGGTGTAAGTCACTTACACCTGTCGGATCTTAAGCATATCTATGCGTAACCTGATTCTATGAATCAGTTGCATAGATACGACCGACGGAAATCAGAGATACGACGGCGTATCAGGAGATACACCGTCGAATCTCTTTGTGAATCTGGCCCGTTGTGTCCAGCTCTCCTGGTGCTATTATTAATTAAAAAAGTAGTGAAGGGAAAATGGTAGGTGCAGTAGTCTGGTCATTACAGAGAATCGTACTGGCCATGTACCAGGCACAAAAACGTAGATGAAATGGGTGCATTTCCTAATGTAGTTCAGCTTTTCTTTGGGACAAATTTTATGTCCGAATTTTGTGTATCGCTAAAGAGATGAGTAACACTGCAATACTATTTCTAAGAATGTATGAAAAAAGCTGTGCAAGCCAACAAGCAGATACACAATATGAACATTCACAGCATACATGGTATGTATATTTTTATATATGTCACACAAATTAGACACGTTGTGTAAGGTGTCAATTGAAATAATCCTTGTGTATATGGGTTTTGATGACAATCTAGACTAGAGAAACAATGTCAACATCTCTCAGTGAGAATTGTCATTCTTGCTATCAAGCAAATGTGTTTTCTAATATATTAAACATGTTAAAGTGTTGCTTCTGGAAAGTAATTATAGGTTCTCAATGGAAATAACACAGTCTTGCCTGCTGGATGGTTCATGTCACACTGGTGAGAGCATAAAAGCATACATAGAACATGGGTTTACTTGGGAAAGACCCCTCCCTGTGATAATGATAGAGCTGATTGTTGGACTGATGGGATCAGACAAAAACCTGATGGGAGGGGTGTGTAGCAATCACCTTGCATGAGCAGCTGTGACATTCAATGCAAGAGAAAAGAATGCTTGTTTAGTAATAGCATAAAACAGCCATCCCATTCATTTCTTTATACAAACAATCCTTAGGTCATAAACTGGCAGATCTCTGACAAGACATGAAAAATCTGCTAGTCATCTCATCTACAGTTTTAATTTTTAATTTTTAATTTTTTAATTTTTTACAATATCCATGCAGGCACATTAATGCACCTAATTTCTTGACTCATCACACAGCTTTTAAGCCAATTGTGAATATTGATGCAACTGATGCCGCCAATTTGTGCTGCACTGGAGCTCTCATTATCAATGATTCAGTAAATCTGAATTACTTATTATGTCTAACAACACTGGATTGCTGGCAAACTGGTAAATGGCTGTACTTAATTTAAAAGCTTTTATCTGTAATTTGTTGTTGTACTAAAAAAAATGTATGGGGTAATGTCATCTCTAGTGTAAATGATAGGGATCTTTGGGTTACAAAGAAAGTCAATATAAGTAGATGGTAACCTGCGCTGGCATAAGAATAATAGGCTGCTGCCCCCCCTGTATAGCCCCTAAAAAGGAGATATTGAAAATAGATGTATGTAGGTGGGGTGGTGGCGCTGCCTGATGCACTTAGAGTGGTCTCAGATGAGTGTCTGAGTGCAACCTGTGTGGCTGTGGATTGCAGAATGTCCAGCGGTGTACAGCTGGAAGTGTGCTCAGAGTAGTGTAATGAGAATGACTGTACAGGTATGTGTTACTGACAATAAATCAATCAGTGCCACAATCTATATGTGCAGCGCATACATGTGCTATACAGCATACACAGACTACTAAGGTATTGATAACAAATAGATCCTGTAAAAAATAAATAAATCACTATAGTGATAAGCAGTGCACCCTGATAGGTGTAGGTGGATGACGGCCCAGCCGAAAAGTGGAAATCCACTAAAGTCTCAAACGGATGCTAGTGGCTGGTATAACTGCGATGCACAAATCATCTATCCATACACTGCTAATGTACATAAATAAAATAAAGTGACATACACAATATGTGTGAAATATTCAGTCCATGTCCATAAACCATAGAAAAACAGCGGTAGTGGCAATGCTGGATATACAAATAAGTCCAAGAAGGGTAAGGCGTGCAGAGTAGGTGGTCCTAAGACTGTGGATACGAGGTGGTCCCGGTGCTCCCCTCAAGGTTCCCCACTCACCAGATAGCGCTCCCCGTTTGGGGTGCCAGGTATGTACCACAGATTCAGATGTCACTCCTGTCCTCTGCTCACACGCACAGCAATCCTTCAGATGGACCTCCAGACCTCCAAAGATTCCAGATATTGCCCACCTCACTGGGTGTGTGTATCATATAATTCCTCCGTGGCTCCAAAAAATATGAAAAAAAGAGAAAGGGGCTCCAATGGTGTAGTACGATATAAAATGTATTACGTTAAAAATGAATAAGTAGTAGCCACTAGTGCTCGCATGGAGCGGCTATAACAGTAAAAATATAAAATAATAAGAGCAAACAGACACTTTCAAAAAACAATAGCAAGCAAGTCCGGACGAAACAAAGAGTCTTTGATTCGTCAGGGATGCAGGGTATTAAGCGTGTGTGAAGCGGTGGGTGGCGTGCGTTCCAGCCACAACTACCTGAACGCTTACCCGCAAGTGACGTATGTGCGCGCGTACGCCTGACGTCCGTTTCGATAGGCTGATCGTTTTCAAAGGAAACTCTTTTTTTTTATTTTTTATTTATTTTTTTACAATATCCATGCAGGCACATTAATGCACCTAATTTCTTGACTCATCACACAGCTTTTAAGCCAATTGTGAATATTGACGCAACTGATGCCGCCAATTTGTGCTGCACTGGAGCTCTCATTATCAATGATTCAGTAAATCTGAATTACTTATTATGTCTAACAACACTGGATTGCTGGCAAACTGGTAAATGGCTGTACTTAATTTAAAAGCTTTTATCTGTAATTTGTTGTTGTACTAAAAAGAATGTATGGGGTAATGTCATCTCTAGTGTAAATGATAGGGATCTTTGGGTTACCAAGAAAGTCAGAAACCATATTAAATTTACACTACGTGGAAACTGTGGGGAAATAAACAGATACCAAGCACACGTGTCTAACCTGTCAAAGGACTGATTGTGTTAACCCAGTCGTGTAAACCAAACAGACCCACCTGCCTGGCAGAACACTGATAACCTGTATTCCCTGTGCCCCACCGCTAACTGTACTGTAGCCTCCTTTAAGCCTTTAAGCACCACCCCAGTTTGCAATTGGATATGTTTACGTGTACATATGTTCAGAGCTGTTTGGCCTCTATAATTGTCTCCAGTACCATTTTGGAGAAGCCTTGTGTCCTGATAGGACAAGCAAATCTCTGCCATTTTTGGGTGGATACCTTTATATAGGAAAGCCCAGCCAGGTTTAGGACAGAACACGTATGTGTATAGACAGGTACAAGGACCCCGCTTGTGAGGGAGAGTTAGGAGAAGGTAGGGCGAGTGTTTTGGCCTGTGAGGGATAGCTTAGGGTTCCTATGGAGTCCTGTATCGGCAATCCTGGTCGGATGAAAGACTCCCTGTTGCGAATAATAAAACCAGTGCCCTCGCTGTGAGGGAGGGACAAGTGTATCAGATGCCTATATCCATCTGCTGAAGGAATACCATTGTTACCGGGTAACATGTGTGAATATCAGCCTCTACAGATATGCATTGTGTGCTTGGGTTTATACTGTGTCAGTCAGTAGAAAGTGCCTATAGTGCTGACAAATACAACTACCGCTTACATCAGAAGTGACTGTGCTGTGTATCTGTGCCTCCATGCTTGGAGTAAAACTACTTTCATTACTGCTGTTAATACTCTTTCTACTATTGTCTTTCCGGTAATAAACGCTGCCTGTTTTATAAAGTCAGTACGTGTGATTCCCTCTGTGAAGCCACTACACACGCTTACATTTATCTCCCCCAGCCTCAGTTGTGACTGTTCAGTAGACTACAGAATGCAGGCAGATTTTGAGACTTTTGACAGCTGTAAAAAAGTTTGGTTTGTAATTATTACATATCTGGATTAATTTGCACTTTTATATTGCTTGGAGTTGAGCCTGAAAGAGGAACTTCATCCATTAAATCACAGGTGTCAAACACAAGGCCTGCAGGCCGAATCCAGAAAGGGGGTTGCACTGTGATGTAAGGGAGAGTGAGGGACTCTACTTCTGATGGTGGGGTGGCTTTTGACATCTAATGTAAAGGGGGGATGTGCTGGACATCTAATTTTACAGATACAACTGGCCCTTTTGAGGGCAATCATAATGCTGATGCGGCCCACAATGAAATTGAGTTTGACACCCCTGCATTAAATGAATCCCCAATATGCCACTTACGATTGATGGTCTATTTATCAAAGAAAAACATACACACAAGCCCACCAAATCCTGCATTGTCCTGTTCTACCCCACTGCTGTTGCGCTGCATGTCCCGTCCCGTTCCACCATCTTTGTTTTTTTTGTCATCAGGAGCTGGCTGTCTCTTCCTTGCAGTCGGCCCCTGATGATGCAGCACCAGATGACTCATGATTCATCTCATGCTGAGACAAGCCTCCTTGAGATATGTGTCATCAAAATCCCACGAGGCTGCAGATAGATAGAAGCTTTACTTAGTTTTCAAATGGTGGCAGGTGGTGGTGTAACCAAGATTAAAAAAATAAATAAAACTATTATTTTAAGGGTGTGGTTTTTGATGTTGTACAGGGAGGATTGGGATGGTAGAAAGTGACTTTTCCAAGTAAAGGTCTGAAGTCCAAATGCATTTTTAAAGGTCACATAACTCCAGCGTAAACCCTGATATCTTAATATTGTGTTGCATGAGTCCATTATTCCTTATCATACACTCAAACTAACACACAGACAAACATTGACAGGCATTGCCTGTGATGGGTACAGACTGTGACAGATGGACACAGACTAGCAAATATTGACAGCCAAACCTGGGCGAATTCCCTGATAAAATTAGGATCTGATTTTCTAGTGCATCCACGTTGGCAAAACCCACAAACTTTCAGGCAAACTGCCAAATGAGAGTAAACATGAGTTTAATGTCTGTAAGTGTAGTTTGTTGCATATTCTGGAAGGGTTATTTTAATTCAGGAAACCTGTGTATTCAGACTTTTTAATGTCAGGGCATGATGTATTTTACAGACATCATTTAGAAATGCAATAGACTGACGCTGTATAAAATAAAATACAAATTCTGACTTTTCACATAGATTACAAATTTATAATTTATGGTAATATTATAATGATACCAGCAATTCATACCTTTTGATAATGATCAAAGATAATGATGTTAATAGGGAGATTTGTTTTTGCTTTTTAAACAAGCCATGGTAAAAAAAGATTATCTGGAGAAAACATTTTAGATGCAGTATTTCAGCAATATTCCAGGATGTAGGGTATAGACTATTAAAACAGAGGACCTCAGAAGATTGGTCTTCCTGTCAAAATAATCCACTAGGTTAGAAAAGTCATTTATTGTCTGAGAATGCTGAGATTCTCTTGTGTATTGAGCTACCATTAACTAAAATTGAATATCCAGGCTGATAAAAAAATTACACCATTGAATACAGTTCAGAAATGCAGAAAGTTTGTAGTTTAAAGTGGTTGTAAAGGCAGAAGATTACATTATTTTATGCATTCCATGCATTAAAATAAAAAAAAACTGTCTGCAGCAGCAACTCTCATCCCCCCTTATACTTACCTGAGCCCCATGCACGAGTGCCTCAGCCATCCAGGACTTTCCCTCCTGATTGTCTGAGACACAGCTGTGGTGCCATTGGCTCCTGCTGCTGTTAACCAAAGTAAGTTAGCCAATCAGGAGAGAGAGGGGACAGGGCTGGGCCGTAGCTCCATGTCTGAATGGACACACGGATGCTTGCTGTGGGTGCACTTAACAGGAGGGAAGGACCAGGAGAAATTAAGAGGGACCAAAGAAGAGAAGAATCTGGCCAGAAAAGGGGGGGGGGTGAACGAGCTCACCCCCCTTCTTGGTCTGCCAGACTGCATGCTTGGATAAGCTCTGGTATGGATTTTGGGGGGACCCCACGCCATTTTTTTAAAACATTTCTCTATTGTCAGCAATGGTATTGTCATGTCATTTTTGTTTTCTTTATAAATGTCTGTTTTGCTGCAGCAGGTTCTTTACGTGGGCAGATGTACCACTTTACAGGGCGACTAAGGGGACCCTCAGGCACTATATTTGAAGGAATTTTTCATTTTTATTGCTTCACTGTAAGCATCATAACCGTTTTTGCATTGATACATGTACCCGGGCCACCATACCCTTTTTATGGCCAATAACTTGCAAAATGGGGACGTTCGGGTCCCATAGACTTTAATAGTGTTTGGAGTTCAGGTCTGAGTTTTTGCGATGTTCGAAAGTTCTGGCACAAACCAAACCAGGTTTTTTTTGGCCCAACTCTACTGTCCAGTGACAGGATGGGGCCAGGGCGGTCACCTTTCTATTTTGAATAACCGCAATAGAGAAATATCAGGTCTCCTAGCTGGCTGTGCTTTGTGACAGTGCTGTGTAAATATCAGGACTGACTGGACAGAAATACAAATCTTTTGGCAGGTAAAATAACTCCGTACAGTACTGTATATGTATTTCAAACTGTATTCTGTTTGTCTTCAGTTGTAAAGTTTAGGTTATCAATTAGAGACCAAGTTGCATTGCCATTTGATGATTTCCTTTGCATGTTGACACAAAAACATATGGACTACCAATATGGATTACCTAGAGCGCTTTTATAATAGACATTGTGGAGTGCTCTAGTTGGCAGTATCCATAGAAGCTCTCTTCTAAAGGACTGACTGTGGCCAGCCAGCTCCTTTTTGAGCCCTGTCATGCTTCATCTGTCTCATTGTGCTATGTTTGTGTTGTACTCCTCATGCATGTAATTAACATTTAATTATACACAATGAACTGTGTTTAAGGTCATCTATCAATTGTTATTAATTAATTCTTTTGTGATTTGCCCATGTTTCAAAACTGCTTCATGATGAACAGGCATTTTCTTGTACCTCTGTGTACAAAGATGATACCACAGAGAACTACGGTCAAGTGTATATTAACCTGTGAATGAGCTGTCACTGCCTTGTGTTTCTAATACTTGTTCTCGTGCCTTAATATTAGGTTGTAGACAGGTGGCTGGTGGTGACCAGTCTAGAAAATGTACCAAATCATTAGATGACTGGTTACTCTAGTTGTCAGGCATCTACAAAGAGAAATGTTACATAGAACATTGGGGAATGGGATGCTTAGTAATACTTAGAAACCTTTAGAGCTGTTTGGTAAATGTGCGAATCATGAAGGTGGATATAATGCTGGGCAAAAAAAAATCTTATATAAAATCTGTGTACTAAAATGACAGCTATCATAATATTTTGAGGGCTTATATCCAGCATCTTTAAAGAGATACAGATTTTTTTTAAAAAATGCAGGTAAAAGCACAAAAAAAATAACAATTTCAAATGCTTACTTGCCGTTTCCCCCCCCCCCCCGCTTTAAAGCGGTAGTAAACCATGGCATTGAAATCCCCAGCAAGGCAATTGCATAATGCTAGTATGCATCGCATACTAGCACATTATTAAATATTTTACCTTAGAATGTGGTGAGTCACAGCCATGGCACAGCACTCTGAAATAACGGCACAGGGTGGCAAAAGAGCAAATATCTTCTAAACAGTGCATGTTAAGGAGACATCAATTTTACCTACAGGTAAGCTTTATTATAAGCTTACCTGTGGGTAAAAATCACAAAGCAGAGTTTACTACTCTTTTTTAAAACTTGCTAAAAGAACTCACTAGTAAAATTTGTTGCATAGCCCACTACTTGCATGTCATGCCCGTTCCTTTTCCAGAAGTATCTAATTACTCTCATGGTGGTCCAGCCCCCCCCCCCCACTCCCTTCACATCCCACCATAACATTTTTTTTGTCGTGTAGCTGGCAGGGGAGAAGCAAAGAGGACTGTTATAATACATGTTTCTTGAGTCTGCTGGAGCTGGTGACATAACATCCAAGTTCCTAGCAACAATCTCATGGCCTTCGGATATCTACACAAGAGGCTTTTTTTTTTAGGTTAATAGCATGCATAACAATAGTTTAAATGTACTTCTGATCTTAGGGAAAAAATATTTTTGTTATAATTAATGGTCTGACAGGGTCTCATTAAATGGACGCCGGGCCTCGGGATCACTGTGGCTTTACAAAGTACATTTTTATCACCATTGGTATTTCTTGCTGTGTCAACAAGTGCTTTCAGCACTTTCCCCAGTCGGGTCCCTGCTCCCAGGACCCCTTAATATATTTTTCACCTCCCTTTACTCAAGGAAGTGGGTCCAGTCACATGAATGTCCCCCCTAGTCATCGCAGGAGACCCTGTTTGGTGACCCTCGTTGTCCTTGACTGGTGGGGTCCTATAGATATCCTCCTGATGAAACGGCACTGGCTGCGAAAATAGTTGAGAGAGATGATATTCGTGATCCTCAAACCCAATGTGATTTTTTCCCCCCTTTGGGGATCATTATACTGGTGTTGTTATGGTTTGTCACTATTTTAATTGTATATTTTTCTGTGTCTTATTGTTTTTGTACTGTTTTTATATTTGATCACATTTGATTTTACCTACTCATCGGTAGCGCAATAGTCAAATCCCCCCCTCCCTTTTTCCTTGGTTCTTTGGTTTGGGGACCTTAGACCCGATTTCTTTAGGGTCTCATTAAAGTTAATCTCCAGTCTAAGCCTAAATAGTCTTAAAATGTCCACTCTCAACTCCTAACTGCTATGCTGACTAACCTGTGTAAAAAAGATGTATATACTTACCTAACTTCAGCCCGCACTGGTTCCGTCATGTGAACCCCTGTTTCAGCCAGTGGCAGCTGCAGGGCAGAGGAGAGAATGCGCTCAACAATGACTGGCAATTCCAACAGCGGTGATGTCACCCGTAGGATCCCTCATCCCAAATGTTGGCCTTGCTCCCTTCTCTCCCCTGTAGCTGTCGCTGGCTGACACAGGAGAGCCAGAGCTCATGAATGGGCCATAGCAGGATGAAAATAGTTAAGTATATACATAATTTTTACACAGGTTAGTCAGCATAGGTGTTAGGAAGGGGAAGGAGACATTTTTATGACTGGTTAGGTTTAAGCCCAGTACACACTGGGTTGAACGAAAAAAACCTGATGGTCAACAACACTTTATTAACGTTTCTGATGTTAGTACCACGATCTCCCCCACTGAGCTGAGCTGTGTTCTGACAGGGAGACAGCCCTCTAGGCAGAACACTCTGTTCAGCCATCGGAGCCAGTCGGCCGCTGGTTTTTCAGCATATACGTCTGACAGAAGCCAGCCAACTGGCTGCTATACACACGGGCTGTATGTCAGCCAGTTTTCTTTCTCGTACATCACGGGACACAGAGCGGCATATTCATTACTATGTGGGTTATATGGAGTACCTTCAGGTGATGGACACTGGCAATCTCAAACAGGAAGTGCCCCTCCCTATATAACCCCCTCCCATAGGAGGAGTACCTCAGTTTTTTCGCCAGTGTCTTAGGTGTTGGTCATGGTTTAGCTTACCTCCACATCCTTGGGATTAAGGTGGGCTAACCGGTTCTGTCCAAAGGCCTCAGTGCTAAAGTGGTCAGCAACCGGACCCCAAACCATTGGGGTGTAGCCCATAATGCTCTCTGTTTAGAGAGCTGGACCCTGGGCCCAGAACTTAGAAACCTTTGGGGGCCTAATGTTTCTGTTGCCAGGGTGCTATATGGGCCCAGGACAGTGGCTCCTTCATAGGAACCCAGGGCCTGAAGGTCTAGACGCCACCCACGGAGATGGGGGAAGATTGGACCTCTTGCTGTGCAAAAGTCCTGCAGCATGGAGCAGGTAAGTATTGGGGGAGCTTGCGGAACTTGGTTCTTAGCAGGTTCCCTACAGGGGGTGCACAGGGGGACAGGCCTGGGTATGCTCTGCATTGGCAAGGAATCACTATGTCTATGACAGAGACAGGATGATTCAATCTTTTTTCCCCAGTAATATGTGACCTCCCTGGTAAGTGTTGCTTAGCTGGGCTGCTGGCGCTAGGTGTGGGATCTCTGTAAGAGGGGAGTCTTTTTCCCATGCTAAAAGGAGGTCTGTGACCTACCTAAAGGGCTTACCTGCCTGGGTGCCTGCGTTGCTCCGTCCTCCTCCATGTTTGATGGCCCCCGCCGACGGGCGCGCGCCCGAGATATAAACGATTTTCGCGCCGTTTCCGTGGTGGGGGCGCGTCCCTGTGGGCGGCGAATCACAAATAAAGGAAGGGGAGGTCCTTCCATTAGCTGCCAAGAGCTCAGTATCATCCTGAGCTAGAGGAGAGGAGGACACAGAGCGGAGCACGCCGAGGACACCCGGTGGCGAAAGGAAGAATTGCAGTTTTTCTAAAGACTGTCAAACCTACAGATAGGTTTTCTTTTCCTTTTTTCAGCAGATGGCTATTGGCAATACTTAGTGGGAGACAGAGTGGTTTCTTTTCCTCTTCAAAAAAAAAAAAAAAAAAAAAAGGAAAAAGAGAAGAAGGGAAAGAACTGCTGATGTCCCTTCTCAGTTTGGGCGTTAGTCTCTATCGCTCCCAAACCGACAGATCTTAGCTACGTCTGTGGCTGGGTGATAGCAGGTGTACCTCGGTATTGTACCATGCCTTCTGGGTCAGAGGGTACAAAGGGTGGGGATTCCCCCGCAAAATCCGAGGGCTCAGACACGGCTATGCCGCTGCTCTCCCCACAGGACATATCAGGGCACGCCTTGATGGGACCTGGGGGATCTGGTGCTGGGGCTGATCCAGGTCAGTCCAACCCCGGCTTTGTCACTGAGAGAGTTCTTGCTGTTTCTTTAGGTGAACTAGAGAAAAGAATGGCAAAAAGGATAGCTAAAGCTATATTGGGTAGAAAGCGGACTAGGTCTCCGTCACCCGAGCAAGAACCCTCAGACACAGAAATCCTTTCCCTGGGGGAATTGGATAGACTTGACGCTTTGGACCAGGGTGGTTCAGAGATCGAGGATCTGGATACTGAGGGGTCTGGTTCAGCCTCCCAAGGGGAAAGTTTGTGGGTTCAGGCCTTAACGGACATGGTCCATGAGGCATTTAAGTTACCCATACCAGAACCTCAAGTATCGGCGGTTTCAGCTTTAGGCTCTTTAAGAACGCCTCAAAGCAACGCAGTTTTCCCGATCCATCCTCTACTCGAGGAGGTCATGTTTCAGGATTGGATTAAGCCAGATAGAGTCTTTTTACCACCTAAAAAATTCTCTGTTTTATATCCTATGGAGGAGAAATTCTCCAAAAGATGGGCGCCCCCGGCGGTGGACGCAGCCATCTCCTATGTGAACAAATCTTTAACTTGTCCGGTGGAAAACGTACAGGTGTTTTAGGATCCGGTTGATAAACGCTTGGAAACATTACTGAAAGCCTCCTTTACTTCAGCAGGGGCGATAGTTCAGCCCGCTGTGGCTGCTATTGGAATTACCCAAGCATTATCAGATAAGACTAAGCAAATGCTTAAACTTATCCCTGCCCAGCAGGCAGAGGAATTTTCGGATATACCGAGGGCTATACGCTTTACGGTGGATGCTATCAAGGACTCCATCCAGCAGGCATCACGTTTATCCTTATTTCTAATCCATATGAGAAGGCTCTTATGGTTGAAGAGTTGGGAGGCTGAGCCCCCATGCAAAAAGCTCCTGGTAGGGTTTCCCTTCCATGGAGGACGACTCTTCGGAGAAGATCTGGATAGATATATTCAGACTATATCAAGCGGCAAAAGCACTCTCTTGCCAGTCAAGAAGAAAGCCCGAGGGCCCGCGTTTAAGCGCCAGCCCTCCCCGGGACAGGGGCCCTCTAATACCAGACAGTATCGACGGCCTCCTGCAAGATCAGGCTTTAACAATAAGCCACAAGGCCAAGCCACTGGGGGCAAGAAGCAGTGGTACCGCAAGCCGGTAAAGCCAGCCCCCAAGTCAGCCTTATGAAGGGGTGCCCCCACCCACGATGGTGGGGGGAAGGCTGCGTCTCTTTGCAGAGGTTTGGGAGGCCAGCATTCCCGACTGCTGGGTACGGTCTTCCGTGGCCACGGGCTACAAACTAGAATTTTCAGAATTCCCTCCTCCTCATTACCAGGAGTCAAGAGTACCAGGCGACCCGGTGAAGGGAGCCGCGTTGATGGCGGCATTGAATCATCTGCTGTGCCAGAAGGTGATAGTAGAAGTACCAGTCCAGGAACAGGGCTTGGGGTTCTACTCCAACCTGTTTATCATCCCAAAGCCCAACGGCGATGTCAGGCCAATTTTGGACTTAAAGGGAGTAAATGCGTACCTAAAGGTCCGCTCATTCTGGATGGAAACTATTCGGTCAGCTGTCGCCGTGCTCCAGAAGGACGACTTCATGGCGTCCATAGACATAAAGGATGCTTACCTTCATGTGCCAATTTTTCAGCCACATCAAGTATTTCTACGCTTCGTGGTGGCTCAGCGTCATTTCCAATTTGTGGCGCTCCCCTTCGGGTTGGCTACGGCCCCCCGGGTATTCACGAAGGTCCTAGCCCCAATCCTAGCCAATCTAAGGACCCAAGGGGTCACGGTCCTGGCTTACCTGGACGACCTCTTGGTCGTAGACCACTCGTTTCCTGGCCTGGAACGAGCAGTCGCCCTCACGGTTTAGTACCTCGAGAGGTTCGCTGGGTCCTAAATCGAGACAAATCAGCATTTCGGCCCACAAGGCAGCTGGAATATCTCGGCATGAGATTGGATACAGAACAACAGAAGGTGTTCCTACCTCTATTAAAGGTCAAGGCCATCAAAGAGCTAATACAAATAGTTCTGAGCAAGAGAAAGCCAACTGTTCGCCTATGTATGCGGCTACTAGGCAAGATGGTGGCCACCTTCGAGGCGGTACCGTATGCTCAGAGCCACACTCGCATCCTGCAGGCAGCCATCCTGTCAGCATGGAGCAAGAGGCCTCAGGCCTTGGAGATTCCTTTGCCACTCTCACCAAGAGTGCGGCAAAGTCTATCTTGGTGGTTAAACCCTCAGCATCTCCTGAAGGGAAAGGCTTTCAGTCCTGTGACCTGGAAGATAGTAACCACAGACGCCAGCCTGATGGGCTGGGGAGCAATTTTGGATGGTTGCACTCGCCAGGGCACTTGGGCAGCGGCAGAGAAGCAGTTGCCCATCAATATCTTGGAGCTCAGAGCTGCCCGACTAGCCCCCAGGGCTTGGACGTCCAAACTGCAGGGGTTCCCGGTGAGAATACAATCGGACAATGCCACGGCGGTGGCATACATAAATCACCAAGGGGGAACCAAGAGTCAAGCCGCTCAGAAAGAAGTGAGCTTGATTTTCTTGTGGGCAGAAGCCCATGTGCCCTGCATATCGGCTATATTCATTCCCGGAGTGGACAACCTACAGGCGGACTTCTTAAGTCGCCAGACTCTATTGCCGGGGGAGTGGTCTCTGCATCCACAGGTCTTTCAGACACTCTGCCAGAAGTGGGGAGTGCCGGACGTGGATATCATGGCATCGAGACTAAACAAGAAGCTAGACAGGTTCATGTCCCGCACAAGGGATCCCAGAGCCTGCGGAACCGATGCGTTAGTTTGCCCTTGGCATCAGTTCAAACTTCTTTATGCATTTCCCCCGCTCCAGTTACTACCCCGCCTGCTGCGCAGGATCAGGGTGGAGCACATACCAGTCATCCTGGTAGCTCCAGCATGGCCCAGAAGGGCATGGTATTCACTAATCCTGAAGATGGTAGTGGGAGACCCTTGGACTCTTCCTCTACGGCCAGACCTGCTATCGCAAGGTCCGATCCTCCACCCTGCCTTACGGCATCTAAATTTGACGGCCTGGAGGCTGAATCCCTGATTCTCAGGGGTAGAGGTCTGTCTCAGAAAGTAATCTCTACCCTAATCAGAGCCAGGAAACCGGTCTCTAGGGTGATTTATTACAGGGTCTGGAAGGCCTATGTAGGCTGGTGTGAGTCCAAGCGATGGCTTTCTCGCAAGTTTACCATCGATAGAGTATTACGTTTTCTCCAGCTAGGAGTGGATAAAGGACTGGCATTAAGCACAATCAAAGGGCAGATTTCAGCTTTGTCAGTGTGGTTTCAGCGGCCGCTGGCCACCCACTCGCTAGTTAAGACCTTCCTTCAAGGGGTCTTACGTATTAATCCTCCAGTTAAATCCCCGCTTTGTCCGTGGGATTTAAATCTTGTTCTGTCAAGTTTAGAGAAACAACCTTTTGAGCCGTTGGCTGAAATTCCTTTGGTTTTACTAACAAGGAAGTTAGTATTTTTGGTTGCCATGGTTTCCGCCAGGAGAGTATCGGAACTGGCAGCCTTATCCTGTAAGGAACCATATCTTATTTTACATAAGGACA
The DNA here is from genome assembly GCF_905171775.1 of Rana temporaria. Lineage (NCBI taxonomy): Eukaryota > Metazoa > Chordata > Amphibia > Anura > Ranidae > Rana > Rana temporaria. The sequence continues at coordinate 133,727,814 of NC_053491.1, forward strand.
AGGTCGTTCTCCGCCCTCATCCTTCCTTCCTACCAAAGGTTATATCCAGTTTTCATCTAAACCAGGATTTGGTATTACCATCCTTCTTCCCTAAACCTACTTCCAGAAAGGAAGGGTTGCTGCATACCTTGGATATTGTCAGGGCCATGAAGGCCTATCTTAAAGCTACAGAGAAGATCCGGAAAACAGATGTGTTGTTCATTTTACCGGATGGGCCCAAGAAGGGGCAGGCAGCTGCAAAATCCACCATCTCGAGATGGATTAAACAGTTAATCACTCAGGCCTACGGCTTGAAAGGGTTGCCTCCTCCGTTATCATTAAAGGCTCATTCTACTAGGGCCATGGGCGCCTCCTGGGCAGCACACCACCAGATCTCTATGGCTCAAGTTTGCAAGCCGGCAACCTGGTCTTCTGTCCACACGTTTACAAAATTCTACCAGTTGGACGTAAGAAGGAATACTGATACAGCCTTTGGGCAGGCAGTGCTGCAGGCTGCAGTTTGAGACCCTCGGATTCCGGGGGCTCCCTTTTGAGTTAAATTTAAAAATTATTTTTCTCAACTAAGTTGGATTTATTATGATTTGAGTATATCTCTAAATTAAATCCTTTTGTCTTGGGAAGATGTTCTCCCTCCCCTCATTGTAAGCATTGCTTTGGGACATCCCACATAGTAATGAATGGGCCGCTCTGTGTCCCGTGATGTACGAGAAAGAAAAAGGGATTTTTAATACAGCTTACCTGTAAAATCCTTTTCTTGGAGTACATCACGGGACACAGAGCTCCCACCCCTCTTATGGGGACCATTTTTGGGAGGCATACTGCTTGCTACAAAACTGAGGTACTCCTCCTATGGGAGGGGGTTATATAGGGAGGGGCACTTCCTGTTTGAGATTGCCAGTGTCCATCACCTGAAGGTACTCCATATAACCCACATAGTAATGAATATGCCGCTCTGTGTCCCGTGATGTACTCCAAGAAAAGGATTTTACAGGTAAGCTGTATTAAAAATCCCTTTTTTATTGTTCTGGCCAATGTCGCATGATATTAAGCCAGAATGTTCTAGGCTTTAGGCTGGAATTCTCTAAAGTTTTTCTCGGATTCAAAAAAAAGTGAGTCTTTGGGGGGCAGCACTGGAGAGGACATGAGTATTGCAGAGATAGCTCCTTTTTGTTTGTTTTTTGGTTTCTGGAGTTCTGCTTTATATGTGATTGGAATAATATTTCTATGGGTCATATCATCTAAAAAAAAAAAATAGTACCGGTATTTTTTTATATCTGATTTAAAAAAAAAAATATGTTGAGCAAGCACCCACTAGTTCTTGTAATTTGTGTTCTTTCAGTGTGGGAGTGTGACGTCTTTCATAAAGAATGGAACAAAGCTCTGAGTTCAGGTTTAAGTGAAAGAAAAGGCATCACTAAATAGCTTTTTCTGCAGCTTAGCATTGGACGGAAAGAAAGGATTTGTTCTATTTGTGTTATTGTTTGATGCTATTTATTTCATATTAAATATAGTTGGTATGCAAATGAAGTACCGTAGTATGAACGGAGTAGGAGTCCTTGTTCCTGTGTTATAAAAAGCAAATTTATGTACATTGTGTACTTTGCCTTGTACTGCTTGTACCATAAACTACCGCTAAAGTAGTTGTAAACCTTTTTTTTTTTTTTTAACACACATACCTATACTTACCTGTTCTGTGCAACTGTTTTGCACAAAGAAGCTCTGATCCTCTTCTTCTCAACTCCAGGCCCGTTGCTGTGTCCATTGACTCAGGCAGCGGGACTCAGCCCCGCCCCAAGCTCTGTGTCACAGAATTTGATTGACAAATTGATTTGATTGATTGCTATCAGTCTGTCCAAAGAGGAGAAAGACTGCAGCTGGAGCTGCTGTGCCCATGCTCATCTCTTGATGAGATCGGGATCAGGTAAGAAAAAGGAAGGGGGTCTGGGGGGAAGCTGCAGTGGTTCTTCACCTTAATGCATAGTGTAGAATCTTTAGAACCACTTTAAGTGGGCAAAGGCAGAGCTACACTGAGTAAAGAGTAACCTGACAAAGCTAAGGTGATACTTAGTGCTGCAGATGTTAAACAATTTCTAGCTCTCTTTATATGAGGAAAAAAATACACACACTATATTACCAAAAGTATTGGGACACCTGCCTTTACACGCACATGAACTTTAATGACATTCCAGTCTTCGTCCGTAGGGTTCACTATTGATTTGGCCCACACTTTGCAGCTATAACAGCCTCAACTTTTCTAAGTCTGTCCACCATGTTTAGGAGTGTGTCTATAGGAGTGTTTGACTATTCTTCCAGAAGTGCATTTGTGAGGTCAGGCACTTATGTGGACGAGAAGGCCTGACTCGCAGTCGCCACTCTAATTCATCCCAAAGGTGTTATATCGGGTTGAGGTTAGGACTCTGTGCAGGCCAGTCAAGTTCCTCCACCCCAAACTCACTCATCCATGTGCTTTGTGTACTAATGTTGGAACAGGAAGGGCCTTCCCCAAACTGTTTCCACAAGGTTGGGAGCATTAAATTGTCCAAAATGTCTTGGCATGCTGATGTCCTAAGAAGTCCCTTCACTGGAACTAAGGGGCCAAGCCCAACCCCTGAAATACAACCCCTCACAATAATTCCCCCTTCACCAAATGATTTGGACCGGTGCAAAAAGCAAGGTCCATAAAGACATGAATGAATGAGTTTGGGGTGGAGTAACTGGAGTGACCTCAACCTGATAGAACACCTTTGCGATGAATTAGAGCAGAGACTGCAAGCCAGGCCTTCTTGTCCATATCAGTGCCTGACCTCACAAATGCACTTTTGGAAGAATGGTGAAACATTCCCATAGACACACTCCTAAACCTTGTGGACAGCCTTCTCAGAAGAGTTGAAGCTGTTATAGCTGCAAAGGGTCGACCAACTCAATTATGAACCCTACGGACTAAGACTGGGATGCTATTAAAGTTCATCTGCGTGTAAAATAAATAAAGGCAGTGCGAAGACCAAACTAATCCAAAGTGCAGTAACTCTGCGCTTTGGACAACCAATCAATTTTCTGACTCACCTAAGAATTAATCTTACTGGGGTAGTTTTAGTTACTAGCAGTGGGTAAAAGGTTCTGAATTTTAATAGGGTCTTTTTTTTCCCCGCATGTGCCATTCTGGTATTAATCTCGTTGAAGGCCAATGCAGGCATCATTTAGTAAATACCCATCATAGAAAATGGCTAGTGACATAAAAGCGGAAGAAAACTTCACAGCCGATGTCCAAATCTGAAATTGTGTGCAGTTAATGGACATGCATCTGCAAGTGGTTTAAAGAGAGGGGGCTTATAGTTCAGGTTAAGGCAGGACTTAACCCAAAAGCAAACATATATTATATTGCAGCTTATCTATTGTTAGATGTTATTGCTGCATTCGTTTTTCTTCTGGTGATCTGGCCAGTAAGTCACAGAACAAGCTTTCCTGCAAATGTAGCATTTAGAGTGTTAAGACAAACCATTTACCACTGACACAAGTGCTTACAATGATCCTGGGTTTGGCTTCAATGTGTTAGTGTATCAAAATCTGCTAGTACATATAACACTCCCTTTTCCCCAGACTGACAATGCTGCTGTCCAAATGTGCCCCCCTGTGCTCCTTCATCCACTCTAATACAACAGTTGTGTTACTGGCCAGATTACCAGGTGAAAATAAAAGGGAAAAGCCTACAAAAAGAAAACAAATGCAGCAACCACATCTAACGATCGGTAAGCTGCAATATATTATATTTTTGGTTTTGGGTTTAATACTGCTTTAACTTCTGTGAGTTTTGTAAAAAAAAAACGAAAAAAAAAAAAAAAACGCTATGTGTTGCCAACAAGGTGGTATGATGTGGATATTATCAGAGTAACACTCTCATAAATCAAAAGTTGAGACATCTGAAATGATCTGCAGAATAAAAGACCATTTCAAGTTCTGAGCTATTGTGATCGACAATGAACAATGTACTGTCAAATACTATTGCCAAGATCTTAAGATTGTTTACTGTTCAGTTTGTAAGTTGATGCTGTGCACTGTCGTTTTTGTGAATTATTGATTAGATAATGATCGTAAACGGACATATTAATGAATCGAGAAGATACACTGTTCAAATTATTGACTTGCTGTGATATCAAGGCGAGACCATCAATATACTCTCATAATGGATAGTTCTTAGAATTCTGATAATTTGTTAAGTAACAAAAATATAAAAAGGTAGACAAAAATAAATAAATCGTTTTAACAAAGAGTTGTCCTCTGTTATGGATTTTGAATGGTGTTGAAGAAATCTTCAAACATGTTATTCATCGCAGTGTGAAATACGTCAAACAAAAAGGTAGCATAAAGTAATTGTTTACCTTGTATCTGTTACATGCATAGGAAAGGGTGGAAAGGGGGGGGGGGGTGTAGTTGGCCATCATGGCAGGCCCTACCAACTGCTCATATATACATAGTACAGTACAATACAAGACATGGAGAAGAGCTAGTGGCAGGGACAAAGAGGCACTTCTCTCATCTCTCATATAACCACTGACACCAGTGAAAGGGACACTCTTTCTTTCACAGACATCAATGCTGGGGTATTCCTGTTTCCACAAACATCAAATGTAAGGGACATTTGTACTCCCTTTGACATACGTTTAATGAATTTACCTATTAGTACTACCTATTCATACCGACACCAGTGTAAGGGAGCCTTCCTTCCACTAACACCACAGCCGGTCAAGCCACGTACACACGCACGGTTTTCTTAGCAAGAAAACTGCTGGCAGAGCTTGCGTGTGTACGAGGCTTTGAGGTTACACTGCCGAGAAACCTGAGTGTCTGTATAGTTACCTGTCGCCGTGGAAACCTGCGCATGCTCAAAATGACTTTGACGCATGCGCGGTAGCTTCCAAGGCATAGGTAGGGTGTAGCAAGATGTCGACGACGGCATCGAATGTGACGAGCGCATGCTTGTCGTATTCTATGACGTCACCGCGTTCGTGCCATTCAAAAGAACGGCGGTTCTTTTGAATGGAATGTGTGTACACTCGGCCGGCAGGAGATTCTTGCCAAGAATCTCGTCAGGAAAAACATTTTTTTTCCTGACGAGATTCTGGGCCGTATATACATGGCTTCATTCTTACCCCTCCTGAACCCAATGCAGGGGCACTCTTCCATGGACACCAATGTAAGGGACCAATTTTTCTTGTCACTGACCAACAACTCAAGGGGCTAATTTGTACTCCCATACTGTATATTGGCACAGCTTGTGACTGTAATGCCGCGTACACACGATCGGTCAAACCAATGAGAATGGTCCGATGGACCGTTTTCATTGGTCAAAACCGATTGTGTGTGGGCGCCATCGGTTATTTATCCATCGGTTAAAAAAAAGCCAACTTGTTTTAAATTTAACTGATGGATTCCTAACCGATAGTTAAAAACGGATCGTTAGTAGGCACAACAATCAGTTAAAAATCCATGCATGCTCAGTCGACGCATTGCTTGTAAGCATTGAACTTCGTTTTTTTCAGCACGTCGTTGTGTTTTACGTCACCGCGTTCTGACACGATAGTTTTTTTAACCGATAGTGTGTAGGCGCGATGGACCATCAGTCAGCTTCATCGGTTAACCGATGAAAACGGTCCATCGGTCCGTTCTCATCGGATGGACTGATCGTGTGTACGCGGCATTACTGTGTCATTTTTTCTGGGATGCAAGAGACATGATTCCTTTATAAAAAAAAAAACCTGAGTGAACTTCAGTCTAAGAAAATCCAGAACTGATGGTGAAATGCTTTTAGTAATTATCACTGTAGTGTTCAAACTTTGTTTTATTGTGGGATGTGTTCTTTTTCATAGGATTTTACAAGTTATGATTTCCATGCACAAATTTTTATATAAATTTAAATAGGTAGACTGTAATAAAATCAGCTTGTGAAACCCAATGTGGGAGCCACATTCACAATTGTGGCATTCAATGTCGGAGCCACCTAGTGAATAGGTGTACTCTACCTTGGTTTCTTGATTGCTCAAGATGATTTACCAAATCCTTATTGGGGAAAATAGTGACTGCATGTATTTGACATGAAATGCATCTTCAGGGTACCCCACTTGCATTCCTCTGAGTTTAACACAAAAGGTTACCTGAATGCTTATCGATGTGATGCCAAATACAAACGCATGAGGATACTTATAGGTGTATTGGTAACTGGACTGCTTTTGTTTTGTGCTGTGTTTGGTCCCATTTGCTGCTGGCTACTTTAGTGGTAACCTCATTTGAGAGGAAGAGTTCTCAATGTACCAAACTGCATGTTGTACTTATGTGTATTTACTGCAAGTTGAGTTTTGTAGTCCTGTACTGACCAGAATGAAAAACAAAGACACCCTTGGGTTATCTTCTGAATCAACATAGATTTATCAATATCTACATATTAAGTTACTATTTAGGTTGCTGCCAAAAATGGTGATTGCAGTCTCGGGATGCTGTAGAGATGATACAAACAATTGTAATTTGACTTTTTGGCATAAGCAAATAGCTTAGTCTGCCTTTCTACTTCATTATTTTAGCACTTGTTGCTTTTTTTTTTTTTAATCGTTGATTTTTTTGCTTGTCAACTTACATATCTTAAGATTACTGAACAATTACAAATAAAATGTGCATTTGCTATCAGGTCAATATTATCTTTTCATTGTATATTTTTCCAACAAAGGAAATCATTACTGCTTATTGAATTGAATACTTGCAAGCACTGTCTTATGTCTACGACATGCCAAAGTCTACTGATTAGTAGTGCTTTAAAATGAAGGACATCAATTTCAGTAATTTCTGCTTGTCTGTGTAAAGTTTACTGATAATGATATATGGGGTTACGGAGCTTGAAGCTGTGTGACATCATTGGTTAGCCTTACATGCCTTAGGGCCCTTTCACACGGGCGGACCGTATGTCCGCTTTTTCATCCATCCGTGTACGGATGAAAAAGGGACATACATTGGTCCCTATGAGATTGCGGGTGTCAGCAGATGAACATCCACTGACACCCGATCTCGCCCGGTTCTGCATTCCTCCGATTCTGCAGACGGAGGAAAAGCCTATTTTTCCATCTGTCTGAGGATCGGATCGGGTGAACATGGACAGACAGTCTGTGTTCATCCGGTTCCCCCATAGAAGAGAGCGGAGAAAAGACAGGGCGGTCCCTGCACAGTGTGTCCTGTCATCCGCCGGCTCAGCGGGGATTAACAGAGCGATCCCCGCTCAGCAAGCAGAGGTTCACAGGACAGATCATCACTGATCCGCCCCGTGTGAAAGGGCCCTAAAATACACAATCTTCAGCATTAGCCATAACTGGGGCACCGAGCCAAGGGGAATTTTAGAACTTTTAGATGCAATGAACATACTTTTCCATGAACATATAGAAAAAAACAACAAAACAGAAAAGAACACATTAGGAAGAACATAAACAAGTTAGGAAGAACTCCAATGTCTGTTCTGAATATGACCCGACTCCATCATTTCTAAAGGTCAGCTGCAGTATTAGTTTTCACCTGGAGTTACAGGTGAACACTGAGAGTGTTGGGTTGTTTGGCCAAAGGCCCAAGAGGGCAAAAAATACCAAATCACATGCAAGATGGTTGGATGATGGAAGTCAACAAAGCTTTATTTCATCAACTAAACTCTAGAGAAAAGTCTCTTGCAAAGAAAACAATATATTTACTCTTATTTGATCAACCCTGTGGTTCTGATTTCATTAACACAAGAAAGTTGCTGAAGTTGAAGTATATATGTGTTGCTTTGCAAAGGGTTCTCAAGTAGAGGTCAGCTCATAAAGAAATACTACTCACAGTTGCAGTGTGTATATATATATATATATAGTATTTTGAGAGGAAATAAGTTAAAGCTGAACATGTATTGTATAAGGTTGTATATACTGTGTGTGTGTGTATATATATATACACGGTATATAAAAGCTAATATTTTTTTAGAAAAAAAATACAGTTCTTTGTAGTTATTACCATAGATAAGTTTAGTAAAATCTGATATTGTTTTAAAATATAACATGAAGTAGATTAAAAATAAACTATTTTGTTTGGCATAGCTCTGTGTAACTTAATTAAAGTAGAACAGTATTTGTGTGGAATAAAATATAACTTGGCACCTGGCATAGAGGCTGCAGCATTATGTCTCTTACATAACATTTATGTGTCACCACAAATACACTCTATTAAAGAAAATTCCTGTCCTGGAGAATTTATAATCTCATTTTGAAGCCTAAGGCACAAACAGATGAAGAAGTTATGCATTGAAATCCCAGATGTAAACAGAGGCGTAGAAAACAAACTGCATCATGTATATGAGAGAAATTTTCTTACAAAAGACAATAAGTTTCTGTTTTGATGAATAAGCTATGTGATTCTTTTTAAAAAAGTTTCTTAAACTTTTCACATGATAAAATCCCTTATTCCCAGTGTTCCATGCTATGCTAACAGCCTTTCTTTTATTTTATTAAACTGCTACAAAAAACAGAAAATACTATTGGTTATTATATCCAGTTAAGTAGTTTGTCATTCTCTCCTCAGAAATTATATAATGCAAAAGCAAATAAAATCGACATTATTAACTAGATATGTTCGTAATGAACCTTAACTTACTTTAAAGTTATTGATTTTATGTCTATTGGAAGGCTTCATTCATTTACGCTAAACAGCATTTTAGAATCCATCACGTTTTTTAAATTGCCACTCCTCTATCCCTATGTTATCGAAAACAATTGGTTGTGCAAATCATGTGAACTTTGTGCTTTATGAATATGGTATCTACAATTACCTATAAAATACCACTCAAATTATACGTGCCATCAACAATAATTCTAATGACAATTTCTTGCTGCAATTTTCTAATTATAATGTGCAAAAAAACTATATTATATAATTCACTAGCTGAATACCCGGCGTTGCCGGGTCTTCCTATCTTAACCTTTTGGGGAGGAAAATCATAGTAATATAAATATACCCATCTTTTATATAAGGGTGTAGGTAAGGGTTAATTTAACTGTCATATATTTTTATTTGGCATATAAGTAATATGTGTACCAGGTATTATTGAAATATCTCCAGGCGTACAGAAGTTATGTGGGAACATACATTTCCCATTGATTTGCATGGGACTTTAAACAAAAACCCCGACACTCACAAATGGGGGTAGTTAAGGGATAAATTAACTATCCTATAGTTTAAGTGGACATATAAGTAACATGTGACCAAGTGTTATCGAAATATCTACAGCCGTTTGGAAGTTATGAAGTAACATGTATTTCCCATAGAGTTGAATGGGACTTTAAAGGAAAACCCTGACCATGGCAAATGGGGGTGGGTAAGGGTTAAACCACCTATCCTATGTTTGTTGCTGACATATAAGTAACATGTGTGCCAAGTTTCATGTTAATATCTTTAGCCGTTTGGACATGATGCTGGAACATGAAGTAACATGTATTTCCCATAGAGTTGAATGGGACTTTAAAGAAAAACCCCGACCATGGCAAATGGGGGTGGGTAAGGGTTAAACCACCTATCCTATGTTTGTTGCTGACATATAAGTAACATGTGTGCCAAGTTTCATGTTAATATCTTTAGCCGTTTGGACATGATGCTGGAACATGAAGTAACATGTATTTCCCATAGAGTTGAATGGGACTTTAAAGAAAAACCCCGACCATGGCAAATGGGGGTGGGTAAGGGTTAAACCACCTATCCTATGACATATAAGTAACATGTGTGCCAAGTTTCATGTTAATATCTTTAGCCGTTTGGACGTGATGCTGGAACATACATACATACATACATACATACACACACACACACACACACACACACACACACACACACACACATTGAGTTTTATATATATAGATTGAGTCCATCCAATATGATATGCCAAAAAAAAAAAACAGGGAATATGCTGCAAATGCAACCAACAAATCCAATAACCAAAAAATAGCCGCGGAAAAAAGATGCACAGAAAATCCTCTGTGAACAATTCCTTTCTAAAGTGACTTGCTGCACTTCCACCTTCACCGTATGTGTGCCTACACTACCACCAAGTAGAATGGCCACTCACCAGATAGGCTAGTTTATGGGCCTTTGGTTCATAAGGATAACCACTCCGTCTCTCAGGCCGCGTACACACGACCAGTCCAAACCGATGAAAACGTACTGAAGTTCAGTTTCATCGGTCCAAACCGACCGTGTGTACGGCCCAATGGTCTGTTGTCCTTCGGACAAAAATTAGAGAACTTGCTTTAAAATCTAACTGATGGACGGCTGACCATCGGTCAAAACCGATGGTTAGTACACAAAAGCATCGGTTCAAAACCCGCGCATGCTCAAAATCAAGTCGACGCATGCTTGGAAGCATTGAACTTCGTTTTTTTTCAGCACGTCATGTGTTTTACGTCACCGCGTTCTGACTCGATCAGTTTTTGAACTGATGGTGTGTACGCACATCAGACCATCAGTCTGCTTCAGCAGTGAACCGATGAAAACGGTCCGTGGGACCATTCTCATCGGATGGACCGGTCGTGTGTACACGGCCTCAGACTTGTCAGCAGTTTCTCCCAATGTACTGGTAGAAAATCTTGTTCTATGACCGCTCATGAAACATATAAGAACTATCATGGTGTAGTATATCATAAAATGTATTAAAGTTAAAAAAATTCATTCACTTATGTGTAAAAGTGCCTTGAAGCCAGCACTGAGCTAATCCAGCTGTGTACAGATGACGCACTTAATGTGAAACGCATAGAGGCTGTGGGATTATTATCTGCTCATCACTTCCAGTCAGACCATAACAAGGCTTGAAACACAATGTATAAAGCACTGTGCACCCAAACCACAACTTGCCCATTCCCAGATTTATAAAATTCAGCTTCTCAATTATACATTCCTCCTGCTGCAGTGAAGGCCCTCTCTGACTTGATACATGTAGCATGGTAGGTTAGTAACTCAAGCATTTAGCAGCTGATATTCTGTGTTCACAATGCAGGAGAGAAGCTGCTGGGTGCGAGGTCCAGGAACAAGTGGAGATCACTGAAGTAGTGATGTCTACTTGAGTGATTTTTAGGTTCCAAGGGGCATCAACTAGGTATGATATATGCATACAGTAGCTACATTGGTCCAAGCTGAGCCAATGTAACTATATATACAACAGAAATGCTTGGAAATTATTATTTAACCACTTGACACCCGCATGCCGTCATATGACGTCCAAAACGGGGACCTGTTATCCTGGGTGGACGTCATATGACGTCCTGGGCTTTGCGGGGGGATATCTCAATGATGCCTGCACCCGGAGGCATCATTGAGATATCATTTTTTAGCGGCGGCGATCCTGCGCACCGTAAGAACGATCATAGCGGCGGTTCCGCCGCTAGATCGTTCTTACAGGCGGCGGGAGGGGACATCCCCCCCTCCCGCCGCCATCCGGTGCTTCTCCGGGCTCTCCCGTCCCACCGGGGGCCCGGAGAGATGATCGCCGTCCGCCGGATGTTTGCCATAGAGAAGACTGGTGACCATCTGGTCACCAGTCATCTCTATGACCGTCGGAGGCCCGGGCGCGATGTGATGACGTCACGCCCGGGTCCCCGTAAGTAAACAAACCGCAATTGCGGCTAGTTTGAATGAGATCTGTGAATTTTTTTTCACAATCTCATTCTTTCCAGCCTGCAGGAGAGATGTGGGGTCTTATTGACCCCGCATCTCTCCTTAAAGAGGACCTGTCACACACATTCCTATTACAAGGGATATTTACATTCCTTGTAATAGGAATAAAAGCGATTGAAAAAAAAATGTAAAAAATAAAGAAATAAGTAAAATAAAAAAGAAAAAATAATAATAAAAAAATTAAAATGCCCCTGTCCCCGGTAGCTCGCGCTCAGAAGCGTACGCACACGTAAGTCCCGCCCACGTATGTAAACGTCGTTAAAACCACACATGTGAGGTGTCGCCGCGTGCGTTAGAGCGTGTGCAACAATTCTAGCACTAGAACTCCTCTGTAACTCTAAACTGGCAACCTGTAAAAAAATTTAAGTGTCGCCTATGGAGATTTTTAAGTAACAAAGTTTGGCGCCATTCCATGAGTGTACGCAATTTTAAAGCGTGACATGTTAGGTATCTAGTTACTCGGCGTAACATCATCTTTCATATTTTACCAAAAAATTGGGCTAACGTTACTGTTTTGTTATTTTTTAAATTAATGAAACCATTTTTTTTACAAAAAAAAGCCGTTTGAAAAATTATTGCGCAAATACGGTGCAAGATAAAAAGTTGCAATGACCGCCATTTTATTCCCTAGGGTGTCTGCTAAAAAAACATATATAATGTTTGGGGGTTCTGAGTAATTTTCTAGCAAAATAATGAGGATTTGTACATGTAGGAAAGAAGTGCCAGAATAGGCCCGGGAAGGAGGTGGGTTTTAAAGCCCGGTATTGAAGTGGTTAAAAATGTTAATCTGTAAATAATGTAAAACAAAAAATTTGTGGCGGTGGGGGAAAATAAATGGGTCTGGAGTAGTATTGGGCTTGCGACAATATTAAAGGTCAAGTTTCTATATCATTTCAGGGACTGTTGGCCTCTTATTCCTTGTTTAAGACTTTACACCATTCTCACTTCACTTCAGAAATAATATTTTTTAAGCCATTGGAAACAATCCTCTATATATTTTGGGAGAGGTGTATTTTTTTTGGAGTTATCGTGTTTGCAAGGCCAGTTTCTGAGCTAGGGACAAGGTAGTGTTACGTCCTAGGACTTTATTTTTTTAAATACATTTAACCAGGGTATCGACATAATTACAAGGAATGCAATTTAATACATTTGTAAATACTGTCAAAAAGAAAAAATGACTTCCATGTGCAGAACCTTTGCCTTTCATTTTAGCCCTATCTGATTTTCTTTATATAATGTAGATTTCCTAACTGTAATGGCAGCTATGGCGATGGGGAACATAAATATGTGGTGTGGTACAACAATGACAATTTTGAAAGTTTACACTATCTGAGCACTCAAACCTAAGTCCTTAGAAAATAAAATTTAAAACAGAAATCCTAATTTGAGGAGGGACACCCTAAAGTCATAGAATTGTATGCTTATTTTTTGCCGCTGTCTGATGTTTTTCCCCTGGTATAAAATTTTCGACCAATATTTGCTGCTGCCTGCACTTCCCCCTAAATTGTGAACATGCAGGCAGCTTATTGCTGTAGGTTTTCCCTATGCAGCTATAACTCCAATGCAGGATATCCTGCCAACATCAGAAAATAGCTTTCTTTGCGGAAAACTCCTCAAAATGTGACATTTTGGCCTCTCTCTCTCTCGGATGGTGGCGGTAGATTCCATCAATTTTTCCTTGTATCACAAAGGGCTGACATTTCCTGCCTGACGCCTACTCCTCTCTACTGCTAGCAACTCAAACTTTCTCCTCCTTGCATTACAATGTAGACAGCAATCATGTGGTCCCAGAGCTATTTTTGAGTGCTGCCTATAGCTGGCTCTAGATGCTGGTGTTTAAAAAATGTGAGTTTAAGGAGGAGAAAAAGAGGCATTAGCAACACTCTAATTACTCATGCAACTCAGCTCAAAAACACCTGTTTTACAGGTGTTTACTTTTTCTTTCTCCCTCTAAATACCCCTCCATGTTAGCCTATGTGTCCATGCATACATAGGTATTTACAGGTGTTTAGAGGCACGAGTAGTTAGAGGCAGAAAAAAAAAAACATCACTTGCATATACAGGAGAGGAGCTTTCTGTCAGAAAAAAATGACTGACGTGCCTAGACGCATGTAAACATGTCTAAGCACTAGTTTTTTTAGTGCTTGCGTGTTCAGTCATTGCAATGGCCAGAATGCATTAATATTCTGGGCAATGAAATTCATTTTGCTTAGGCATGTTTAGAAGAGCAAAGTATTTAGAGGAGTTGGGCAAATGTCCAGTGTGCATGAGGCATTAAAAGAGAAGTATGGCCAAAGCTTTTTTGGCTGTACTTCTCGTCAGGGTCACAGGAGTGCACATACTTTTGCTCTCCTGCAAACCAGAGTTAGCTTATAGTGGGCTATTGCCTGCTGTCAGCTGGCATCACAGAGACACTTCAGGCTCTGGCAGGAACCTGACTATATTGTCACCCAGCTGCCTGATTAATAGCTGGCTCCAGAAACTAAGCCAGCTGCACCCGCCTCCTCTCCAGCCCAGAGCTCCATTGAACACTGGAGGGGCAGAGCGGAGAGTGGTGACTGACCATCACTGCTGTCCACTCTAAAAAAAAAGTGCTGAGTTATCAGTGGTCATGTGTTTGCTCAGTTCTCAGTCTTGAGGTGTATATGTATATTTGCTTTGTTTGATTCCTATTTTTCCCCTTTAAAGAAAGTGGCTACTATGTACCCTTGAGGAAGAGTAGTGCAGGACTTTTTGAGACTCTTGTCTCATTGAGGTGGTGCAAAGTCATATGTTTTCTAGTTTATGTGGCACTTGAATGGCTGGTACATTTTCCATGACTGATATGTCGTGGGCAAAGCCTAAAGACCACAAACATGCTATCAGCAGCAGACACATTATAAAAGGCCCACACTGCAGAGTACTTTCTATTTGCTCCCTCTTCAAGTGATTGCAAACTGTCCAAATGTTGCCATATTTCAACCAGCCAACACATACTGTATTCTTAGTTTTGGGGGAAATGGAGATTGGAGGGGTTTGGAAAATGTGGGTTTGAGGGTTTGTCTTTTTTATTTGTACTTTGTGTTGACATTTTATTAATTTATTAAGTGCTGTGGAAAAAAAAAAAAACGTATGCAGATAAAACACACCAGTGCATGCAGATATGTGTTTAATAATAACTCATTCAGTGTATTTAAAAAAAAAAAATACTAGTGTAAATACCTGAATTTAACTAGATATCAATATCCTGTACAACAGAGCCCCAGCATGGTGGAGGGAGAAGCCGCACATCAAGTCAATTTCTTTCACCGTAGTACTCATGCATGTGATGACAAGGAGAATGCAGAAAGATGAATTCATCATTGTTCTGCTTCTTCTTCAATTTCCATTCACAGACATGGGCCGGGACAGGACATAGTTGTACTACTTACCTTCAAAAATCTGTGCTGTGTCTCAAGTGGATGGGAATTAATACAAATCAAAGTTAAACAGCGGTCACATATGTATTTAGTGTGAGCGTTTAGTTGTTTCCCTGGAATTACCTTTTTCAGACTGATTGCTCCTCTTGTGAGAAATCTGTTCAAAAGAGCATTCTGATGATTACTGTTCAGACTGTAACTCTGTGTGATAACTTTTGCTAATTTCTAAGTTTAAAGAGGACACTGTAAAAAAAAAAAAAAAAATCTTATTTAGCTTTACTTGTCGCTTATGTCTTAATTTAGAGACAACTATATATATATATATATATATATATATATATATATATATATATACATACACTGTATTTATTGGCGTCTAACACTCACTTTTTTACCCTGAAAATAGAGGGTAAACTGTGCTTGCGTGTTATACGCAGGGGGCTGTGGTATTTATAGTGAACTTGTCATCATGAAAATATCTACTTGTGAAGTTCATCCCGCAGCTCTATAACTTAGGTACTGTTTTAAAAAAAGTATGAATGTTGGGAGTTCCAACAGAAATCTCTTAAAGTGTCATTAAACCCAGACTAAGAGACACTTTCAATACATACTATATAGGAGTGTTCATACTCACAAAGCCACTAATGCATTTGTTTTGTGTAGAGTGAAATATACCTGATTAATCCTGCCTTCAGCTGTCCCTCCCATATTCTCTGTGTCCCCATTACAGGCTGACATTGTTTTGATCAGCTGGTGTCCTTTACTGAGCATGCTAAAATTTAAGTTCTCTTTTAAGGTTTTTATCTCCTCCTTTTTTTCTTATCTGTATAGCCCATGTGACTATAGAGCGTTGGTTCTCAACTCCTGTCCTCAGGATCCACTAACATAAAGAATTAAGTATTACCTTGGGGAGATGCAGACTAAAATGCTGCAATCACTGAGCAGCAAATGATACCACCTGTGATGTATTTCAGTTATCTTGCAAACCTGGCCTGTTCGTAGGCCCTGAGGACCGGAATTGAGAACCACTGCTGTAGAGTCACAAATGTGGGCATATACACTGTGGTGAATGACACTTCCCTCTCTCCCAACTCATCCGTGTCCTCTTATTGCTTAACACTATGGGGGGTGGGATATAGCATGGGAATTACATGAGATTACATTCACTAAGAAACTTAAAAACATAGTTTTTATATAAATTAGTATTACATATATCTAATGTAATTGCTAATACCTGTAAAATATAAAAAATAAGCCTTGGCTGCAGATACCATATGAACAAAATTAATTTTAGCGTCCGTCATCACTGACTCTGCCTACACCATATTAATGCACAAAAAGTGCACATTTGATGTTCAATAAATATTTATTGGGAGCTGTAAAACAGTTATTTGATATTTACAATCAAATTGCTCTTCTGAAACTCTTTTTTTTTTTTGTCATGTGACTGGCACAACACCAATCAGGGATCACACAGACACAGACTCTTTCTGTAGAGAGCATACATCAACGGAGTAAGTAGCCCCATCCCAAGGATCTTTCCTTGCAGATGCCAAATCACAGGGAGAGATCATGTGACCACACAACAGTGCTACAGGAAAAAAGTAAAAATAAATAAATACAGCTACATGATATACTGTATATGATTTATGTGAATTAATTATGGCAATTAAAACTTCTCTGTTTGGTATCACTTTAAGAAAAGCACAAATTTCAGCATTCATTTTACATAAGGTTGTGTTAAAGCAGGAGTAGGCAACCTCGGCCCTCCAGCTGTGGTGAAACTACAAGTCCCATGAGACATTGCAAGACCCTGACAATTAGGCGGCGTACACACGGTCGAACATGTCCGCTGAAACTGGTACGCGGACCAGTTTCCGCGGACATGTCCGACCGTGTGTACGGCCTAGCGGACAGGTTTCCAGCAGACAAAAGTTTCTTAGCATGCTTAGAAACTTGTCCGCTGGAAACATGTCCGTCGGACATGTCCGATGGTTAGTACACCTAATCGGACATGTCCGCTGGTTATGACGTGTAACCAGCGTCCCGAAATCCCGTGCATGCGTCGAATTGATTCGACGCATGCGTGGAAGCATTGCACTTCCGTGTTTGAGAACGTCGGTGTCTTCTACGTCACCGCGTTCTCTGTCCGCGGGGATTTTGGTCTGATGGTGTGTACACACATCAGACCAAAAGCTCCCAGGAGACATGTCCGATGAAAACGGTCCGTGGATCGTTTTCATCGGACATGTCTCCTCGTGTGTACGGGGCCTGACAGGCATGTTTCCTAGAGGCATGATGGGATTTGTAGCTTCACCACAGCTGGAGTGCCGAGGTTGCCTACCCCTGTGTAAAAGGAATATTGTAGGAAATAGATGAACTTGCTAGGAGGGATGGAGGCATTGAGAAAGAGAAATTACATTAAATATTGTTATGAAGTAATAGTGTTATAAAATATAGGTTATATTCTCATCTGAAAGTCAGGTCAAGAAAGTAGCTTTGAAAAAAAATAGTCAAGTAAAGTCTGCTAGAAAATCCTAACTTGTATCACACTGATGTTTCAGAGTTGTCAGATCCTCTTTAATTGAAAGTCAAGAAGAGTGCTGACACCTGCATTTATGTTTCTGTAAATGACATATGTTGCTTTACTAAAGATCCCAAGTCAGCATGAGATTATCCTGAAATGTATTATGATCTCCACTACTGGCACATTGCTTGTGTCAGCCTACTGCCATGGCTATTTCTGGGTTATACATGTTATGAACATTCTAGGTTGCCAAAAACATGTCATTAGAAAAGGCTGTGTGTGATTAAAGATCTGTCAATGCTCCAGTTCAAGTTATTCCCATTCATCCAGATTGACCTCTTTTACATTTATCTCTGCAAGTCCCAAATCCAGATCTCTTTCTTGAGCTACCATCTTCTCTCTGGGTTGTTTATTGTGAAACCATTGCTATTCTGCTACCCCCTGGGATACATGCAGCAACCTGTGCAAGATATTAGTCTTTTTTTCCTAAATCTAGCAGTCACTTTGCTTGTGGCGACAACATGAAATAATCCCACCTTGATTAGCTAAATTATTATTATTTTTTTTTGCCTTGAATTATATTTACTGTTTTTCCACTTCCTGGTTGAGTGAGGCACAGGTGATATATAACCAGGACCTTACAAATTAATCCTGGACAGTTCCTGTCGCATGACACAGTAGGCAGACCCAGAGATCTAGGCAGAGTTTCAGGACGTAAAGGGAGCTGGATTAATCTGTCCTTAGAAAAAATGGCCACTGTGGGAAGAATGGAGAGTTAAAAGAAAATTAAGATTTGCAAAGAAAAAAAGCCTATGATTTGTTTGCAGGTTGCCATTACTAAAACATTTCTAATGCCTTATACACACGATCAGGCTTTAGCCCGGCCAAACTCGCATCGGAATTCCGAAGGAATTCCATCGGAGTAAAAGAGAACATGTTCTCTATCTAAACTCTGATGCAATTAATCAGAATTTGCGATGGAATTACTCCGATTAAGCATACACAAGGTCAGAATTTCCGATGGAAAATGTCTGACTTTTTTTTCCGGAAATTCTGATCAAGTGTACAGGGCTTAAGGATGCCTTGATTGTAATTTTTATGATAATGGCAACATTCCTCATTAATAAGGGTCGTTGTGTTTATATTATCTTTGAGGAGCTGTCTAAATCTCAGGTGACACCATAAGAAGTGCCTGAAGAACCAGAATAGATAAAAACCTGCCAGTTACTTTGCTGAGAGAAATTAAAAAAATCGAAAGTGCAAATTAGTTCTAAGAAATGACAGGTAATATAAACATGCTCAAGTGAATTAAAACTTTTTACACAATCTGTTCAGATGTATACAACCCAAGTTGTTTTGAAACTTGTTATATATTTATATTATAAAGAAACTATTTTGTATGTTACCAAAATATTTCACTTTTAGCAATGCGTTGCCGGAAAGGCGTGTTTCCATGCAGGTTTCCCGCACTGGATGGGAACGCTCTTGGTAGATGCACGCAGGTGCCATTAATGATTAATTGCACCCCGAACACATCTACCAAATGTGCCGCATTTGCGGTCTGGAGCGGCGCATTTAGCAGCCCACTGAAATGTATAGGCTGTTAAAAACAGAATCCGCAGGAAAGCACAAAAACCAGCGTGCTTAATCGCGTGCATTTAGGTGTGATCTGACCTTACTGTTACTTTTTACAAAAGCAAAACCTAGCCTTTTTGCTCATTATGAAAAAAGACTGTCAGTGAAATGATCAACTCTGTGAATTTCATTTGGGGCCTATTTCTAGTAATTTAGGATTGAACAGGCTTTCAAACTAAAACCAAAGAACATGTTAAGCACCTACTAATTTTGAGTTATTTTATTTTTATAAACTTTACATAAAGGAATATTTGATATGCCTTTCACATTTTACATTCATGTTTTGTCATATTTCCATGATGGTGTTCTTTCTTGTATGTACAGTATATATCTGTGTGTAAAATTGGCCTTGACTGAATGATAACAGAGATAAAACCAATGATAGGACTGTGTTTTATCCAGTAAATGAAAAACCTAGACTGAAACATAGAAAAGAAAAGTAATATTAATTCAGACCTTGCACAAGTCAGCACTAATAACTGCCATATTGTAATTCTGGCATAGTTCCTCCATCTTTCAAATGCAGCTATGCACAGTTATCTTGTCTATGCACTGCTTCCAGAGATGCATGACTTATCCAACATAGAGTGAGTGAGTGAATAACTTATATAGCGCTACAAATTCGAACTGAATCGCCTCAAGGCGCTTGGTATCCATTCTCATCCTGATCCTTCAGAAGAGGGGGGGGGGTCTTGAGTTTTTTTCTGAAGGCCCGATGATTTTCTTCCATTCGGATGTTGGTTGGTAGAGCGTTCCACAGCCGGGGGCCTTGAACTGCAAATCTTCGTTCTCCTTTTGATTTGTAGCGGGACTTGGGAATTTGAAGTCGATTTTGGTTGATCAAAGAATGCGATTGGGGTTGTAGTATTTTATTTTCTCGCATAAATATTAAGGGGCGATTCCTTGTGTACATTTGTAAGTGAGGCAGAGGGCCTTGAATGTGACTCGATCCTTTACAGCTAGCCAATGAAGGGTACTCAGGGATGGGGTGATTGATTACATAGGGATAAAGTAACAGGAATCCAACATTTAAAACATCTAGGAACTATTCTTTGCGTTTTTTTCCAGGTGAAAAAATACCTGGCAATGACGGCCCCCCCAACCCCCCCCATTTTACTTACCTGAGCCTGTTCACCTGCTGTGCGCGTCCCCCGTGTCCTCTTCTCCACTGCTTCTCGGCGTCCATTGAATAGATTGATAGCAGCGCAGCCATTGGCTCCCACTGCTGTCAATCAAATCCAATGATGCGCCCCCCGGGGGCGGGAACGAGACATACACTCTGTGTCTATGGACGCAGAGTGTATGAGACGGGAGCGCGCCCGCAAGCAACCCCCTTGGGAGAGATGTTCCTGTGGGGGTTAGTTATTGCAGGGAGAAGCCAAGACAGCTGCCGAGGGACCCCCAGAAGTCAAAGATCGGGGGCACTCTATGCAAAATGAACTGCACAGTGGAGGTTAGTATGGTATGTTTGTTATTAAAAAACAATAAAAAAATAAACCTTTACAACCCCTTTAATCCACAGCCAATGGAATTCTGTATTCAAAACCATTCATTAGGCCACTAGAAATGTAAAAAGGTGCCAGCCCATTTGCAAGTTAATGGCATAATGTGCTAGTATGCACCGCATGTGCATGGGAGTCACAATTATGGCACAGTGCTCTGGATTGACAGTGCATTCATGCTCCAGTGACGTCACCAGCTGCAGAACTTGTGAACATCTCCTAAATGTTGCATGCTTAGGAGATATTTATTGTAGCTACAAGTAAGCTTTTTTTAAATGTTACCTGTATGTACAAGTGACCAATCAGAGTTTACTACTGCTTTAAAACTTAAAATTTACATGGAAACAGCTAAATACACTTAAAATACAAATATGGAAGCTGTTATACTTGCCAAAGTATTTTCATCCATCTGGTACTAGGATTTACAAAGCTCTGCTCCACAGCACAACTCTATCCAGCAGGGGAGGGGACCTGATCTTTCCCTTTTGAAGTTTCGGTTTACTTTCAGGTCTCTTCCTACCGTCCCAGTGTAAGATGAAGCAGCACACTGATGACACTGATGTCTGCCACTCTGTTCTCTTCTTCTTTAAGCATGATCTTTGCACTGCTGCACATCTGACTGACTCCTTGTAAAGCTTCTCCCTCTCCTTTTCTGTACAGACTGTAGAGTAGACTGTAATACTTGCAGTGCTAGCATTTAAGAAATACATTCAATGCTTAGAATATGTGTTTGTTTCTATTTCTGCCTGTGTCCATGCTAAAAAGATTCACCTTCACACAGCCATGACTATGCACTAATGTAGTGCGAAACATGTTGGCTGTCCCTTTCTGTGGCTGTGTCTTGCTGTGTATGCTTACTTTTACCAAATAAAGACAACTTTCTGAAGTTCTTCTGGAGTGCGGCTGTCCATTTTCTCCCAAAATTTCCCTAAAAAGATTCATCCTTCTCCTTTTGCATACCTCCCAACTTTTTGAGATGGGAATGAGGGACACCTATCAGCAAAAGTATGCAGGCATAGGACACACCCCTCGTCACGTCCCCTTTAAAGGGAAATTGTACAAAAAAACAACATTGGTTAAACCCACAAGTGATTCTTCACCACTGCTATTCCTTTTATATTGGGTTTTTGAATTTACAAATGCAGCAATTTAGAAATCAGATGAAAAGTTTAGCGCTGGAAATCACTTTTTTGATAGATAAAAAGTGTATTTCATATACATGTATGTAGATCAGACCAAAATGAGGGACAAATGAGGAGGAATGAGGGACAGAGGGACAGTTGGGAGCTATGCTTTTTGTCCTGTTTACTGTTAACGCTGAAAGTAAAAGAAAATCCCACATTTTCAGTTGTCCCCAGAAAAGTAATAGGGGAGGCAGCTTCCAATGGGGACGCTAGTTCTGGAGGGCTGGGGTCCCCAGTGAATTCCTTCAATTCCTTCAATTTGCAGGGGTTTCCTCTCACTTCATGTTTGGCTATGGGACAGGAAGTACAGGGAAATCTCCGCAATGGGACACAGATGGGGAAATAAATCTGACAGGGGTTATACCCAGCCCTGCGCTATCCAAAATGAAAAACAAAAAAGTTTTGCCTATAGTTCTACTTTAACCACTTCCTTACTGGGCACTTAAACCCCTTCCTGACCAGAGGACTTTTTTGCGATTCGGCACTGCGTCGCTTTAACTGACAATTGCGCGGTCGTGCGACGTGGCTCCCAAACAAAATTAACGTCCTTTTTTCCCCACAAATAGAGCTTTCTTTTGGTGGTATTTGATTACCTCTGCGGTTTTTATTTTTTGCGCTATAAACAAAAATAGAGAGACAATTTTGAAAAAAAAAAACATTGTTTTACTTGTTGCTATAATAAATAGCTCAATTTTTTTTTTTACGTTTTTTTTTTTATCCTCAGTCTAGGCCGATACGTCTACATATTTTTAGTAAAAAAAAAATCGCAATAAGCGACTGGTTTGCGCAAAAGTTATAGCGCCTACAAAATAAGGGACAGAATTTTTTTTTTTTTTTTTTTTACTAGAAATGGCGGCGATCTGCGATTTTTATTGGGACTGCGACGTTATGGCGGACACATCGGACACTTTTGACACATTTTTGGCGCCATTCACATTTATACTGCAATCAGTGCTATAAATATGCACTAATTACTGTATAAATGTGACTGGCAGGGAAGGGGTTAACACTAGGGGGTGAGGAAGGGGTTAAATGTGTACCCTAATATTAGTGTTCTAACTGTGGGGGAAGGGGGGTGACTGGGGGGGGTGACCGATCTGTGTCTCTATGTACAAGAGACACAGATCCGTCTCCTCTCTCCCCTGACAGCACCGCTGTCTGCGAGAGCCGGGAATGAGAGATGATCTCATATGTAAACAAATGAGATCATCTCTCATTGGCCGCTCCGATTGGCCGTTCACGGCGATCTGTGACTGGCTGTGTCCAAGGGACACGGCCAGCACAGCAGTTCCCCACTGCGCGCTCGGGAGCACGCGCGGGGAACGTGCAAAGGGGCGGCCGTAAAAAGACGGCCTGTTAGAGATTGGGAGCCGCGCTGCGGCCGTACAAAGTCGTACGGCCGTCAGCAAGTGGTTAATGATACCTGAAGGAGGAAAATAAGGGCTCGTTTCACACTTGTGTTGGCCCTCTAAAGATCAATCTGCAGTGGGTTACTTTTCAGACAGCTTTGACAGGCAGCGAGGAGTTGTTATGCCACCTTCTCACCTTCTAAATACCAGAAACTTCTGTGCCACAATTGCCAGCGTTGCACATGGTTTTGGTGTGCCCTATTCTTATAAATGGTTCACATTTGGCGGGCAGTACACAACGGGTGCCAATATCGATGGTTTTTGCCATCCTACTATGAAAAACGCTATACCTCCTGCATGTGTATACCTTTGTACAGCTGTATTTGCACCATGGGGGAGGCATTTGGGTGGAGGGTAGAAACAAGGCTCAACTGCCTGCTTTTTGCTGCTTCCCTGCAAATGCAAGTATAAACTAGGTCTTAAATCGGCAGCCACTCAAGTCAAGCAATGCCTTTTCATTCTAAATACAGACTGGAGGGAATATATACACTTATCAATGGTGTGAGCAGAAAACACCAGAACATCCCTTCAATAATCTCTCTTGTTTTAAAAAAAAAAAAGCATTTCCAAATGGCTCTAAAATGTAATGCATTTCTCAGTAGATCTGGTACTAAAGGCATAAGAATAGAGGATAAGACTGGCTGATCTGCTACAGGACGAATCTCAGCCCAGAGATTCCTTTTGTTTTCCCTTCCTCCCTGTTTTTTTTTCGTCCTTTTTTTCTCTGACTACATTTCTCTTCAGGTTAGGGGCTTGTAACGTAATTAAAATTTGAATTATTTATGAAGAGCCATTTAAGTGGGTGGCAGGCAGATTAGTCAAAGACAGAATCTGTGTGACATCCAGACGCATGCCTGCTTCTCCTGCATACTGTGAATGATGGTTTGCCTCTTGCCTTTGAATAGTGGAATTTGAATGTGAGGCCTTGTTGTTTTGTTTTTTTTATACATATGCTAGTCATATGTAGCACTGACCCCCGAAGGAGCTGCTGGTTTAATTTGGGCCTGCACTCTACCAATAAACCCCACTAACTTGGCTCAATCCCCTTGGCACAGCTGTGATGCAATGCAATACAATACAATGTAAGACAATACAAAATACCTGTATTATAACCCCAGGATCCACTGACTGCACTTGGAGTGAGAAAAACAGTACGCCACAACAACTGGATACTTAACCAGAGATATATTTTACTGTGAAATATGCAAAGAAGTGATTACAGTAATTGTGCTGTCATCCCAACGTAAGACGACAGCACAATTGATTTAAACATAAGCTATTTGAAAACAGTATACATAAATATTTTATACCTGGGAGCTCCCCCTACTTTATTAGCTATGCGTGAGATCTCACTTAAAGTACTTAGTCTTGGATCTTCTTTCTTCGCTAGCTAAAGTGATTTGTAATCCACAGTTTTGATGAGTCAAATTGAAGTGAAAATGCTCCTGGTGTAACTGCAACAACTATTTTAAAATCGCTTGAAACGTCAAATTAGATAGGCCTCAAGCCTTCTCAGTTTAAGTTCCTCTGTGGAACTATAAATCCCAGTGAGGCCTGTATATGAGTCTAACTGCGTGTAAACTTAGCAAACTGTGGGTCGTGACCCGCTCACCCACTGGATCGGAGCTCCGGGTAGTAACTTTTGTTCAGGGTCCTGTGACTGCAACTTGCTTCTCCGTCAGCTCTGTTCAGCTCCGCTTGATGGATCCGGTTCTCCGATGGTCGGATGAGTGTCTCTCGGTCTCTGCAATCCGGCCACTGTCCTCTAGCTCTCTGAGCTCAGCCTTCGCTCCCCAGCAGCTCGGCATCAGCATCCAGAAGGCTTTTTGTTTACACTCCTGTCTCCCCTTGTCTCCAAGGCAACCAAAACCCTCAACCAAACATCTCTCTGCATTACCAGTATTTGGGTCTCTCCTCGTCTCCAAGGCAACCAAAATACTAAACAAAACATCTCTCTGCATTACCAGTATTTGGTCACTAGATGGCTCCAAATACTTAAACATAGCAATGTCCATAGACGTTGTATTAAAGTATGCAAACACACATCAATATACAAGAATGTCAGCGCTACACACTCCCACTACTTTATCTCTTTGGTCCTCCAAAGAGGTTCAAATTGCTAACTCTATTCTGCATTTTAGCCTCTATACGGTTATACAATACAGACAGAGGAGCTTCCCACCAATTGTCATATGATGGGGAGCTATCCTGTGCACTCACAGATGATACTACTGTGTCTGGTACAGATGTGCCAAGGGGTGAGGTGGGGTTGTCCCTTACTGAATCAAAAGTAGAGGGACCAGACAGTTCAAGGTTTCTTTTGCTGACAAACTGAGATGCTTCAGAGCATTCGCCCAATGTATCATAAGTCAGTCTGCGTGGTGGGCGAATGTCTCTCTTTGCTCTTTGCACTTTCGGGGTATCCATTCCTTTTTGACAAATGTCGTCATCCCTCCTCTCAGTGACTAAAAATGGAGAGTAAATAAGAGTACTCGGCTCTTCTGCAAGATGAGTTGCCGGCACAAATTCTGGGGCCTCTGCCCTGAGAGTTCCGTTATTATCCTCCTCTACTTCTGAAGAGATATCAGCATCTGTTTCTGAAGTTTCCGGAGGCCACAGCCAACTCATCTCCACTTCCTCATCTTCATCTGTAGAGGGTGCAAGCTGAGATCTGGTTATTGGCCTACACACATCGGTGGATGTGGATGGGAATTCCTCCTCTGTGCTTATCCTGACTGCCTCAGTGAGAGGTAAAAGGTGATTCCGATGCCAGGTTTTTATTGGCCCAGTGTTTCCTTCTGGCTTGATTTCATACACTGGGAGCCCTGGAAGCTTCCTACACACAACATAAGGCTGTGATCTCCAACGATCAGCCAACTTATGCTTGCCTGGGATGCCTAGATTCCTCAGCAAAACCCGGTCACCTGGTTGAAGATCCTGAACTCTTACTTTCAGGTCAAAGTTTCTCTTGTTCCTGTTGACTCTGGAGTTCGAGGTGGCTTGAGCCTGCTCGTAAGCTATCTTCAGGCTCCTCCGCAGCCTGTCCACATACCCTCTATGGGAGGTCTCTGATGTGTGATCCAAGGAGGAACCAAAAGCCAGGTCCACTGGTAATCGGGCTTCACGGCCGAACATCAATCTGTAAGGTGAATACCCAGTGGCGTCACTTTTGGTACTGTTGTAGGCATGAACCAGTGCAGTAATGTGTTTACTCCAATGGGGTTTCTGTTCTGCAGTCAACGTCCCCAACATATTCAGGAGAGTCCTGTTGAACCTTTCCGGTTGAGGGTCCCCTTGTGGGTGATAAGGAGTAGTCCTGGACTTTTGTATGCCTAGTAGATCCAACAGTCTTTTTATTAATTTGCTCTCAAAGTCCCTTCCTTGGTCCGAATGTATCCGTTGAGGTAAGCCATAATGGACGAAGAACTTTTCCACGAGAGTCTTTGCTACTGTGGTTGCTTGCTGGTCTCTAGTAGGAAATGCTTGGGCATATCGGGTAAAGTGATCTGTTACCACCAAGATGTCCCCCTGCCCACTCAGATCGGATTCCAAACAAAGAAAGTCTATGCAGACCAGGTCCATTGGTCCCTGGCTCTCCAAATGGCCCATTGGGGCAGCCCTCTGGGGCAATGTCTTTCGTTGTATACACCTGAGGCAGGAATGACAGTAACTCTCCACTTCTTTCCTCATGTGAGGCCAGTAGAACCTGTCCCTTACTAGTTGGAAAGTCCTCTCGGCTCCCAAATGACCATGATGATCGTGTAAAGCAATCAGTACCCTCTCTCTGTGCTTTTCCGGCAGGAGCAGCTGCCACTTTGCTTCTGGATCATCAGAGGGGCCCCTTCGGTAGACCACCCCTTGTTGCAACTGCAACCGATCCCATTCTTTCAGTATCAGCCGGGCTTCCTTCTTGGGGCTCTTCTGCAGCACATCAGACTGTTGATGTTCCAATGCCTTCAGCACCAGCCCACACAGTGGATCTTCCTCCTGGTCTCTCCTGAGATCCTTTCTGGATAGCTTGGGGAGATCCTCTTGTACAACCTGGGAGACGTTGCAATAGCACCTGGGTACTCCCGCTGAGGATACTCCCACTTCTTCAGCTCTGGCCCCACCTCTCCCGTGTAGACTTGTCCCTTCACAAAGGGCTCTTACCCCCTCTGGAGTAAGTTGAGTCCAGTCTTCTGATGGATTTCGGGGGTCATGAGGCCTTCTTGATAGAGCATCCGCATCTCGATTACCAACCCCTGGTCTGTACTTCAGGCTGAAGGTAAATGCCGAGAGAGCAGCTAGCCACCTGTGACCGGTGGCGTCCAGCTTTGCAGTGGTGAGCAGGTATGTGAGGGGGTTGTTGTCCGTCTTTACCACAAATTCAGCCCCGTAAAGGTAATCCTTCAACTTGTCTACCACTGCCCACTTCAGAGCCAGAAATTCAAGCTTGTGAGTCGGATAGTTTCTTTCGGCAGGAATCAAACTTCTGCTCACATAGGCGATCGGCTGCAGATGCCCTTCATGCTCTTGATAGAGCACTCCTCCCAGTCCGTCACGGCTGGCATCCACATGCAACTCGTATGGTTTGGCAGGGTCTGCATAGGCCAAAACTGGAGCAGTGGTAAGGCTCCACTTCAATTGTTTGAAGGCTTCCTCACATCCTGGAGTCCACTGGTCCTGGATGGACTCTTTCTTCCTTCTGGGCCCTTCTTTTGGCTTCCTTGACTGATCTGGGCTTACACTAACTTCTTCCTGTTTCTTCAGGAGCTCAGTGAGTGGGTGGGCTATTTTAGCGAACCCCTCCACGAACCTTCTGTAGTACGAACAGAAGCCTAAGAATGACCTGAGTTCAGTCACGTTGGTGGGCCTTGGCCAAGAAGTGACCGCTTCTAACTTCTTGGGATCGGTTGCCACTCCCTCTTCAGACACAATGTGTCCCAGGTAATTCACTGAGGGCTGGTAGAACTGGCATTTTTCCATAGAGAGCTTCAGACCTTCATCATGAAGTCTCTTCAGGACCTTCTCCAGGCGTTCTTCGTGCTCTTCCAACGTTCTTCCAAATACTATGACGTCATCCAGGTAAACTAGTACTTCAAGTAGGTTCATGTCACCTACTGTTTTTTCCATCAACCTCTGGAACGTTGCTGGGGCCCCAGACAGGCCTTGCGGCATCCGGTTGAACTCAAAGAATCCGACTGGGGTGATAAAAGCGGTCTTCTCTTTGTCTTCAGGGCACATGGGGATCTGATAATACCCACTCTTTAAGTCTAGCACACTGAACCACTTCGCTCCCGACAGGCTCTGCAGAGCATCCTCTATCCGAGGTGTGGTGTACTGGTCAGGAATGGTCCTCCGGTTCAGGGTCCTGTAATCGATACATAGGCGTAGGGACCCATTCTTCTTCCTTACCACCACTATTGGGGAGGCATAAGGACTCCTGGACTCCCGGATAATGCCAGTACTCTTGAGTTCAGCCAGTTGTTCCCTCAAATCTTCCAGATCTCCCAATGGGATTCGCCTAACCCTTTCACGAAACGGCTTGTCTTCCTCCAGTCGAATTCGGTGGGTGGCACTCTTTGCCAAACCCACATCAAATTCACTTTTTGAGAAAGCTGCCCTCCATCTCAGAAGTTGGGCTTTAGCTCTTTCTCTCCATGCAGGAGTAAGAGGCGTATTCTTTGGGCAGAAATCTTCTACAGAGATTTCTGCTGCTGGTCCTTCCGTCGAACCACATGCTGTGACTGGAGTTGCTGGGCTGACCTGTCCTAACAGTAGTCTGGCTGGCACCCTCACTGGCACAGCTGCTGTATTGCGGACACTGACTGGAACTTTGCCGTGAGTCCTCTTCAATGCCCTGGTGGGCAATACTTCAGGGATAAGTTCTAACCCCTTTTTTTCTTCCTGGCTTGTATTTTCAAGGACAATGAAAGGACCTGGTTTTTTCCAGCTTAACTTGACAGAGGCTCTCAAGCAGACTACTTCACCTGGCTGGACTAACCTCTTTTCCCTATCCAGGAGCCAGATTTTTCCCACTCCCTCTTCAGGAGCCTCTTCCTCCTGTCTAAGGTCTCGGTATGTCTGGGCCAACATTGGATGTATTTTAGTGGGGAGGGTCCCCTTCTGCAGCACAAGCGGTGCAAGTAGCCTCCTCACCAAGTCAGTGTTCGTCCCAATGATGAGGGAATTTTTGTCAGCCCCTGGGGGACGAGGGCACACTATGGCCAAGGTGTCGAAAGTCTCAGCCTCTCCTGCTGTACTTGGGTCGAAGGTGAGTCTGACCGGCAGGTAACCATCATATGGGAAGTTCTGGGTGCCTAATCCCCATATCTCTAGTTCCTCCAATTTCTGTAATGGCAGGTGCTTGAGATGTCTGTCATAGAAATCCCTGTAGAGCAAGGTTACTTGGGCTCCAGTGTCCAGCAGGGCTTTCGTATAAATCCCCTCTACTTGGATGGGAACAATTGGGGAGGGTCCCACTAGCTTGGGGGGAAATCCACTGATTGCAGTACCTTTGACCTGCCTGGTGGCTTGTACCTTCGCCTTTGGTTTTGGGGGTCTCTCTCTTTTCCATCCTGGCTTGTTGGTGACCTCAGTGGTCAGGGGTATATGAGTCGGTGTGGAGTTCGCTATTGCAACCGGGCGCCCAGTTGACTCCTTCACTGGGGCCCTCTGAAGTTTTTCCCCCAGTTGTTTGGATTTTGTTTCAGTTACTGGGCTTGGGCACACTCGCCTGAGATGTCCTACTCCTCCACATTTGAAGCAGACTCTCTGTGTTTGTTTCATAGGATGGTTAATGGTAGGAGTCTCTGGAGCCTTGAGTGGCAGGACTTCTTCTGTCTGGGGTTTCACCAGACGAGTCATCAACATGGTCATCATCTCCAGTATTTCTTTCTGGGTCTGGAACAGCTTCTCCAGTTCAGTCTGACCTACGGGTAGGTGGTGAATAGGTGAAAGCCATGATCCCTGTTCAACGCTTGTTGCCAATACATTAAGTTCCTGAGTGTCTGAGGGGACACCTATCTGCTGTATTTTAGCACTTGTGGTGCTAGGAGGTTGAAGTTTCCCCTGTTTTTGGTCCCTCTCAATCTCCATTTTATCCGCTTCATTCACTTTCTCAATGAGGACCTCATCCGGAGTTGAGGGATCTTCCAAATACTGCTTCAGTTGTAGCTTGATATAGTCACTCCTCAATCCCGTAGTCACAGATCTCCTAAATTTCCTCTTAACTAGCTCGGCTCCAAAATGCTCTCCATTTCCTTCTTCCTTTGATGTGAACAGCAGGCGGTCCTTGAGATCAATGGCCCGAAATAGGAAGTTCTGAGGAGTCTCTCTACTATCCTGTGTCATATTTATCAGTCGATGAAACAGCTCAGTGGCATCTTCCTCCTCATAATAGCTTTTCAGTATCCTTTTTAGCTGGTTCAAGGTCAATCCACTCTTCCTCTCCAACATGCCCCTAACACTTGAACCTGGGCTGATGGCATGGATTACAGCCTCTCTAATTTCCGATTCCAGATATCCTTTCTGTAGCCCCAACTCTATTTGGTGTAGGAGGCTGGTGTAGGACAGTTTGTCCTTCTGCCCTCTTTCTCCTATCTGGCCGTCAATGTGGAAATCCTTCCGGATGGTTACTTCCTGCAAGCGGCCCTGGGTGCGTTTCTTCAGTACCTTCCCAGTGTTGGGCGTTATCTGGCCATCTTTCTGGTCCTCCAAAACGACACGTAACCCATTAATGCGTTCAGCTATCATACTGGAGGTCTCCTGAAACCTCTCCTGTATGTTACAGTACTGTCGCTTCAGATCAGCCAGCTGTCGTTCTGCCAGTGATTTAACAGCAGCCTCTGCTTTCCTGTCTAAAGGTTCTAACTGCTTTTGACTGGGAGAGCGCCCTTCATGTTTGCTGGGGTGTGTCAGGTGGAACTCTGTCTTTTCGGACAATTTTATACTGGCACCGTGGAAGTTTTCAGGGACATCCCGTTCCCACTCTATCAGTGCATAGGTGCAGTCGGTCCCAGGATCGGGTTTCACTGCGACCACGTAAGCCTTTCTGTCCGGGGACAATGCTTGTACCACCTCTTTAATTTGTTTCTTTCCCCAGTCGCTCCATGGAAGTTCAATGACCACGCTTTCTTCTGAGCGTGTCCCTTCTGCTTCGCACCATTGGACTACTTTGATGGGGTCCATGATAGCGTGAAGGGGCGGGCTTGCTTGTAGAGTGACAGGAATCCCGGACGAGCCCCCACGTGTAGCACTGACCCCCGAAGGAGCTGCTGGTTTAATTTGGGCCTGCACTCTACCAATAAACCCCACTAACTTGGCTCAATCCCCTTGGCACAGCTGTGATGCAATGCAATACAATACAATGTAAGACAATACAAAATACCTGTATTATAACCCCAGGATCCACTGACTGCACTTGGAGTGAGAAAAACAGTACGCCACAACAACTGGATACTTAACCAGAGATATATTTTACTGTGAAATATGCAAAGAAGTGATTACAGTAATTGTGCTGTCATCCCAACGTAAGACGACAGCACAATTGATTTAAACATAAGCTATTTGAAAACAGTATACATAAATATTTTATACCTGGGAGCTCCCCCTACTTTATTAGCTATGCGTGAGATCTCACTTAAAGTACTTAGTCTTGGATCTTCTTTCTTCGCTAGCTAAAGTGATTTGTAATCCACAGTTTTGATGAGTCAAATTGAAGTGAAAATGCTCCTGGTGTAACTGCAACAACTATTTTAAAATCGCTTGAAACGTCAAATTAGATAGGCCTCAAGCCTTCTCAGTTTAAGTTCCTCTGTGGAACTATAAATCCCAGTGAGGCCTGTATATGAGTCTAACTGCGTGTAAACTTAGCAAACTGTGGGTCGTGACCCGCTCACCCACTGGATCGGAGCTCCGGGTAGTAACTTTTGTTCAGGGTCCTGTGACTGCAACTTGCTTCTCCGTCAGCTCTGTTCAGCTCCGCTTGATGGATCCGGTTCTCCGATGGTCGGATGAGTGTCTCTCGGTCTCTGCAATCCGGCCACTGTCCTCTAGCTCTCTGAGCTCAGCCTTCGCTCCCCAGCAGCTCGGCATCAGCATCCAGAAGGCTTTTTGTTTACACTCCTGTCTCCCCTTGTCTCCAAGGCAACCAAAACCCTCAACCAAACATCTCTCTGCATTACCAGTATTTGGGTCTCTCCTCGTCTCCAAGGCAACCAAAATACTAAACAAAACATCTCTCTGCATTACCAGTATTTGGTCACTAGATGGCTCCAAATACTTAAACATAGCAATGTCCATAGACGTTGTATTAAAGTATGCAAACACACATCAATATACAAGAATGTCAGCGCTACACATATTTATGTCAAGGGTAGGCTTATAAACACAGTTTGAAGCTATGCTGTCATATTACCTTATGTAACGAAAATGCTTCAATATGAAACCTTGGATTGTTTAGGCCTCAAGTGACATCATTGATGCACAATAATGTGTGGATAATCATACTTTTGGTGCATTTTATTACAAGGGACAGATGTATGTCAACAAAATGTTTGTTTAAAGCTAAACTAAAATGCCATGAAGTACAGCTAGGCTAGCATTTTTTTTAAATATCATCTCCATGTTAATGCTTTATATTTTACTGGCTTTAATTCTATTCAAGAACTGGATGCTGTCAAGCTGTTTGGTAACAAAGGCCCAGGCGTGAGGGAGAGATTTAGGAGAACACAGTGACCATGCTACACCCACTCTGTTAGACCAGCTAGGTTATGTTAATGTAACGCTGCTGTGGATGATAGATGGGGCATGTTGATGGCTGCACTGTTCTATCTCAAAGGGGCCTTGCTCACAGCAGCCACAGACATTCCCCTACTGCGCTGCATAAGCTGACAATAGGAGGAATTGCACGTTTTTTTTATTTTTTCAGATATAAAGTCCTGAAAGAAAACTGGTCATTAGAAAACAATATCTTTATTGGGGTATCTGTGGATTCGTTTTAAGATCATTTAAAGTGGAACTGCAGTCTGCTCACATCATTTGTAATAAAAACATCTTTGCCATTCTGAGGCTTCCCTTCAACCACTTTGCATATTATTTTATATATACTGTGATTCTGTACTTGACAAATATGCTGCAGACATCTCACACATCTCCCATCACTAAGTCTGGCTGCAGCCATTTTAACTGTGGGCAGCTGAAGCTGCTGCCTGTTCACTTCCTGGATTAACACAGACACACATATATACAGATACACACACATATATACAGACAGACAGACACACCACTGCTCTTGCCTGCACATTTCTCCTTGATGAATACACATGGAACTCTGCAGTCTCCTCCTATCTCCACCCTCGTCTAGCCCCCTGCAGCTCTCCTTGGCTCTTCTACGACTCATCCCTCCTCCACTCTACTGCCCTTCCTTGCACATTCTCACGAGAGTGAGAGAGAGAGCTATGCAGGATATCATAAACCTAAGCTAATTACCAGACAAGAAACATGAAGTGGGCTGTATGAGGTATTTACTGGCAGACAAAAAAAATTTTTACTATCCAAAGTTAAAACAACAAGGGCAGAAGTTTTAATAGATGGAAAGTTGAAAAAAATTATCTTTAAGCTTACCGTGCATGTAAATTAGGTCTGTTCCTAACGAATCAGCCAAAAGTCACTACGTGGGTGCCTCCTCCCACCCAATGTTTTTCAACTGAGAAACCAAGGAGCCAAAAGGAAAAATTTCAGCTGAAGGACAGTTGCATCCGATCAGATGCAGCTGCTGTTCAGGTATTCTGACAACCACAATAGGCATAGCAACAAATCAATGCCGTGTAGTATACATAGAGGGATCTTGTTGTTTTTGTTTTTGTATTGCAAGGAAGGAACTTTTGAAAAAGAGGGCGGAACTTTCAAGGGTGTTGAGATCTTCATTCAGAATAATTCATTGGAACTATTGTGTATTAAAAAGGAGCTTTTAGTAATACATTAATTCAAATGTTTAAATTGGGTAAACTTCCCCTAAAAGCACGCGCAAAAAAGTTAAATACATCCTCATAGCTAATGAGACCCCAGATTGGAGGACCACCTATGGGACTCATATACACAATGTAAGTCAAACATACTATCACACATATAATCGAATAAAAGGGGAGAGGTGCTTCATCCCAACGTGTTTCATTTTAGCTTCCTCAGGGGTTCAAAGGGGTGGAGTTAAGGATGATTAAAGAAATATCAAGAACATTTCCAGTGTTGAAGGGTCATGTTAATTAGTAATTTCTCCCAAAATAAACACAGATGGCAGCAGTATAGGATGATAGCTGATGTGAAGATTGACAGGCAAAGATGCAGCCCTACCACTGCACCCACACAAAAGGGGGGGGGGCTAGAAGCCACCCACAGGAGGGGAATAATGTCAGTTTCACCTTCAATTCCTCATATCCAGTAATTGCAAGTAAAATGTCCTATCCAACTAGCCAAGCCATAGAGCACCTCTAGGACAGGGGATCTAGAGGTCCAAAGAGGATCCAAGCACTAATCCAGTGAGGGTCCCCAGGGATCTTTACTGTTGCATGGCTTGTAGTCTGTTTTCATGCAGGTAATTACTCCACTTTTTTTGTATGGCAGTTTTTAGCTGTATAAAGTAATACAAAAAAAAAAGTCATAAGTAAATGAACATCAATGAGCTTAACATCTTAACATTGAATAGGGATCATGGGATGATCTTCTTTTAGATAAACATTATGTGTAAGGTATAGCTACATACCCAATTTTTGAAAGAAAGTACCGTATTTAGCGGCGTATAACACGTGCCGGCGTATAACACGCACCCTAATTTTAACCCCCTTAGCGGTATCCCCGAGCGTGACTCGGGGTAGATGTGCAGAGTGTGCAGTGGCGCGGCTTACCTTTCGCAGCATCCACAGACAAGTTACTCACCTTGTCCCTGGATCCTGCGATGCATCCCCGCTGTGTGAGTGTGCGTGTCCCCGTGTGCCGCCGAAGAGTTTTCAGGGATCGTCTAAATATGAATAGATTAGGGGACAGTTGGACAGATTGTCAGACCTAATCTCTGGCTTCTTCAGCATATTAATGATCCTTTACTGAGCCTGCACTCTGCTGTTGGCACTGAACATCTGATGCTGAGACTTGTGCTGGCTATAGTAGACTGATCATAGTGGATCATTCTTTGAATGGAAGAAGGCAGATCATAATGTTCATGATGATCATGGTGTTCTGTGATTGGAAGAGAGAAGACCATAGGAACCCTTACATTCTTATTACAGAATACAAGCTGTTCTGTGAATGGAAGTAGTGCAAATGAACATCACAGCCTCCCCCTTTCATTTACATAATGCCTTTCATTTTGGGAAAATTTGACAAGCCTTTTTCCTAAATGGAGGATGTGCTGAGGAGTAACCCACTATGATTAGTGTACTGAAGCTGAAACTACAAGTCTCAGTGCTGGATATTTGTCATTGATAGAAAACAGTGGGCTAAATAATAGTAAGGAAATTACTAGGGTTGTCCCGATACCGATACTAGTATCAGTATTGGGACCAATACTGAGCATTTGCGCAAGTACTTGTACTCGCGCAAAAGGCTCCCGATGATTCACCGATACTTTTTTTGCACCCGAGAGCGGGCGGAGAGCAGGCGGAGAGCGGACGGAGAGGGGGCGGAGAAGAGGCGGAGAGCAGTCCTCGTGTATTTAAAACATGCCACTAATGGAGGAGAGGAGAGCTGCTGCTGCTGTCGCCGTCTAGTTGATCAGCACTCGGGGAACATAACAGCTTTCATTTGAATAGCTGTGTGTTCCCCACTGCACATCGTCATATATGATCCCTCCCCCTTGTCCGGGCACTTTGATAGACCGATCACCCATCCCAGGATTGGACAGGTGGTCTGTCTATCAAAGTGCCCGGACAAGGGGGCAAGGTGGGGCTATGTATGACGATGAGCGGCGGAGAACACACAGCTATTATAATGAAAGCTGTTATGTTCCCCGCACGCTGATCAACTAGATGGCGGGGGTGGGGGTTTTTCCCTTTGTCACTGGAGACCTACACAAAGCTGCATTTGGGGACACGGCTGCATTTGCGGACATGGCTGCATTTGGGGACAAGGCTGCATTTGGGGACACAAGGCTGCATTTGGGGACATGGCTGCATTTGAGGATACATGGCTGCATTTGGGGACACATGGCTGCATTTGGGGACACATGGACACATTTAAAAAAAAAGTATCAGTACTTGTACTCGGTCCTAAAAAAGTGGTATCGGGACAACCCTAGACATTACAAATGCTGCAATGGCCAGAGATGAGGCACACTTCATTATAGACAGTTTATTTTTACCATGTAAATGTACAAAAATAGCGTTTGGCCATACTTTAGGTTTAAGATCTTTTAGTCACTTTTGGTTATTTTTTACACAGGAAATTGAAATGAACCTATTTAAAGGAGGAAAAACCAGCAGTCCTCCCTCTATAATTTAGTTTGTAAGATTGTATAAATAGGCAGCTACAGAACTCAAGTAACCAAAAGGGTTAAGAATAAATCTGTAATATTTATGTATGTTTTGTTTCCCAGAGAGAGTACAGTTCTAGAAAAGAAAGAACTAGTTTGCAAGAGGTTTTTGCTGACCCTGGCATATTAGTTGAATTGTGGAGGAAGCTAACAAGCAGATAGAAAAAAATGTTTGTTTTTCTTTGATTTCCATGGAATCCCACTGCTTTCCATGCTAAGATCAGTTCTCCATGCCGCTTGTAAACTCCATCCTGTCTGGATGTGATATACTTTTGATTCTCAGGTGATTATTTTCCTATGAACTGAGTCTACATTTATGTTGATTAATGACATGCATTGCAGAAAATTACTGCTGATGCTCTGTTTATAGTTATTTGCATGATATGATGAATGTTTTGCTTAGTGTCTAATCAAAAATGGGTGCAGGGGGAAAAGGTTTTACCCAATAAGGTGGTCTTCTGAGCTACATTGGACACATCACGTTCTAATTGGTTGCTAAAAGCAATAACACATTCTTGTGCTCTAGTTTTCTTGTTTTTAAATGTTTTAATAATTATTGCTTAATAGTTTGTTCCAAGTGTTAACATCTTTGGGGCAGATTCACAAAGATCTGCACCGACACAGCGTATCTGAGATACGCTACTCCGCCGTAACTTACCTGGCTTTGGTTTGAATCCAGAAAGAATTTGCGCCGTAAGTTACGCCGGCATAGTGTATCTCTCGCGGCGTAAGGGCGCGGAATGCAAATGCGGCGAGTAGGGGGCGTGTTTCATTTAAATGAAGCGCGTCCCCGCGCCGAACAAACTGTGCATGCCCCATCTGTCAAAACTCCCAGGGTGCATTGCTCCAAATGACGTCGCAAGGACGTCATTGTTTTCGGCGTGAACGTAAATGGCGTCCAGCCCCATTCACGGACGACTTACGCAAACAAAGAAAATTTTTCAAAATTATACACGGGAACGATGGCCATACTTAACATTCAGTACGCCACCAGATAGCAGCTTTAACTGTACGCCGGAAAAAGCCAAATGGAAACAACGTAAAAGAATGCGACGACCGCTCATACGTTTGTGGATCGTCGGAAATAGCTAATTTGCATACTCGCCACAGATAACGATGTGAACGCCACCCAGCGGCCGCCGGAAAATTGCATCTTAGATCAGACGGCGTACTAAGGCGTACACCTGTCGGATCTAACCCAGATGCCGTTGTATCTTGTTTGGTGGATACCAAAACAAAGATACGACGGGCAAAATTTGAAATTACACGGCGTTTCAACAGATACGCCGGCGTAATTTCTTTGAGGATCTGCCCCTTTGTATTTAAAATAATATGTGTGCCGTAGTAGTTGGATGAGGTTAGTACACATTATCGTAATGGAGTTGACCCAAAAGATGTTTTTTTTCCCAAGAAAAAAATTGCATACAGTATCTCACAAAAGTGAGTACACCCCTCACATTTTTGTCATTATTTTATTATATATTTTCATGTGACAATACTGAAGAAATGATACTTTGCTACAATGTAAAGTAGTGAGTGTACAACTTGTATTACAGTGTAAATTTGCTGTCTTCAAAATACCTCAACACACAGCTATTAATGTCTAAACCACTGTCAACAACTTCTGGATATGATGCTGAGCATGTGCACTCAACTTCTTTGGTCAACCATGGCAAGGCCTGTTCTGAGTTTACTCACTCACTGAGCAGAACCTGTCCTGTTAAACCACTGTATGGTCTTGGCCACCATGCTGCAGCTCAGTTTCAGGGTCTTGGCAATCTTCTTACAGCCTAGGCCATCTTTATATAGAGCAACAGGTCTTTTTTTCAGATCAGAAAGTTCATTGCCATGAGGTGCCATGTTGAACTTCCAGTGACCAGTATGAGAGGATGAGAGCGAAAACACCAAATTTAACACACCTGCTCCCCATTCACACCTGAGACCTTGTAACACTAAAGCCCTGTACACACGATCAGTCCATCTGATGAGAACGGACTGAAGGACTGTTTTATCGGTTAACCGATGAAGCTGACTGATGGTCTGATGTGCCTACACACCATCATTTAAAAAAAAACGATCAACGCGGTGACGTAAAACACAACGACGTGCTGAGAAAAATGAAGTTCAATGCTTCCAAGCATGCGTCGACTTGATTCTGAGCATACGCAGGTTTTTAACCGATGCTTTTGCATACTAACCGTCGGTTTTGTGTACAAGGCCTAACGAGTCACATAACACCAGTGAGGGAAAATGGCTAATTGGGCCCAATTTGGACATTTTCACTTAAGGGTGAACTCTATGCCCAAGAGGATTAAGGCAGTGCTGGAAAATAATGGTTGCCACACACAATTTAGACACTTTATACCCAATTTGGACATTTTCACTTAGGGCAGATTAAGTGTGTTGAGTTATTTTGCACTGTAGTACAAGCTGTACACTTACATTGTAGCAAAGTGTCATTTCTTCAGTGTCGTCCCATGAAAATATATAATAAAATACTTACAAAAATGTCAGGGGTGTACTCACTTTTGTAAGATACTGTACTTATACCATATTTGAGTGCAGTTAAACTGCTGGCTACTTGCCCTTACACCAGAGAGGCACTTTGTGTGATACTGTATGTCCTTTACCGTCTACAAAAGATCACTTTATCCAAACACCATTGTTCTTGTGCTGGTGTGGCGCTCTAGTATTAAGTTTAATTTAAATGTTACTGCTTTATTGTTACTTTCTGTTACTTCTGCTGTTTTTTTCTTTTTCTTGTTCCATAATATCTTTAGTAGAAAATTAGTACAAAAATAAAAACATCAAACATAACATAATATCAAAACAGGACCCCTCCAAGGTACTAACACAGATGTTATAGCTCTTAAAACAGTCAATGAGCTGTCATCGGCCAATCAAGTCTAACCTTAATTGTAAGGTCAAAACCACACTGTATGCATGTCAATAAAGTATGAAACATAAATAACAAAAAAAAAGAAAAGCAAGAACAGAAATAGACACCACATCGGGAACATCAAATTAATACACAATCAAAGTTGGGAAATAAAGAAAAGGAGGGGGGAGTAGAGAAATGGGTAAAATAAAAAACAAAAAATAGGAGAACAAAGTACCGTATTTATCGGCGTATAATACAAATAAACCACTTGGAAGCAAAATAATGGTCAGTGTCCATCTGCAGCCTGTGTCCCTCTGCAGCCTGATGCCCATTTGCAGACTCACCATCTCCTCATGCAGCTGCCCGTCATCTCGTACAGCCACCATCTCCTGTTTACTCGGAGTCGGCAGTCACATACAGTCCCGCCTCCGCCATCAGCCTGTGTGTCCCTCTGCAGCCTGATGCCCATTTGCAGACTCACCATCTCCTCATGCAGCCGCCCGTCATCTCATACAGCCATCATCTTCTGTTCACTCTGCGTCTGCAGTCACATACACAGTCCCGCCTCCGCTATCAGCATTGGACCAGCTCCTGTGATTGACAGAACACTGGTCCAATGCCGGTGGTGACGTCATAGCTGAGTA
Organism: Rana temporaria; assembly: GCF_905171775.1. Taxonomy (NCBI): domain Eukaryota; kingdom Metazoa; phylum Chordata; class Amphibia; order Anura; family Ranidae; genus Rana; species Rana temporaria. The sequence continues at coordinate 133,768,216 of NC_053491.1, forward strand.
AAGGGAAGATGACGGCTCTGTGAATTCCGGTGGCACTTGTTCCCCTCCGAGTCCGAGGTGCGCTATCGGCGTATAACACGCACCCCTGCTTTTTCCCCAGATTTTCCCAGATAAATATGGTAAATAGAAGTGATGGCCATGTTCCCCCAGGCTGCAGTGCCCCAGATGAAGACCACCCTGTCTTCTCGGCCCAATCCATTGACTGTGTGCAAAAGCAAAGCGATGACAACAGGTGTGCAGGGAAAAACCTAGTATTGAGACCACGGGTCTGCTATTTCTTTTTTACTGTATTCCTCCACCTGTCATCAGATCACCATTTATAAGTGGGTCAGATATGGAGAAGAAAACTTTGCTCTATCAAGAGGAAACCTGTAAAAACAGTTAAGATCCTCTGAAGAATGGGAGCCCCAGAGTTCCGATCCTCCAACACATTCTCTGCAGGTTTTCAATTGAAATATAAGAGGTTTCTGAAAATATAAATTTGCCATTATATTTGCTGAATGTAAAAAATACATTGAAACAAAAGTGTGTCCTTTGCTATAATCTGGCCACATGTCAGGTTGATCCACTGATATATTTGTTCTTTATAAGGTCCCCCAAATTCATAAGCCTTAACGACTTCAGCTTTGGAAGGTTTACACCCCTTCATGACCTGGCTATTTTTTGCGTTACAGCACTGCAATATTTTAACTGACAATTGCATGGACGTACAATGATATACCAGGATAAAATGTTTGTATTCTGTTACATATTTTTGGTAAACAAATCCCAGTAGGCGAATATTGATTGGTTTGTGCAAAAGTTATAGGGCCGGATTCAGAAAGGAGATATGGAGGCGTATCTCCAGATACGCCGCAGTAATTTAAAGTGTGCACCGTTGCATTTTTACGCCGATTCACAAAGCTAGATACGCCTGAAAACATGGCTTCAGCTGACCGACGTAACTTGCCTATGCCGGCGTATCGTGGTCGCATAGTTACGCTGGACGCATTTGGCGTTCCCATTAAAAAATATGCAAATGAGTAAGATACGCCGATTCACGAAAGTAGTTGCGCCCGGCGTATTAATATATGTCATTTGCGTAAGGCGTCTGACCGGCGTAAAGTTACCCCTGCTATATGAGGCGCAGAATGAGTATGGACGTCGGAACAACGTAGAATCTTACACGTTTTACGTCGTTTGCGTAAGTCGTCCGTGAATGGGACTGTGCGTAGGTTACGCTCACGTTGACTAAGCATTGAGCGGGCGTAATTTACTGAGACAATTAGACGTGATACTGAGCATGCGCACGCATGCACCGTTCGTTAAGCGCGTCATTTACATGGGGTCACGAGTCATTAACATACAACATGCCCACTACCAGCCTAGTTTGAATTAGGTGGGCTTACGCTGGCCCATTTACACTACGCCGCCGTAACTTAGAGCGCAAGTTCTTTGTGAATAGGGGACCTGCCACTCTAAGTTACGGCGGCGTTGTGTATCTGAGATACGCTACGCCCGCCTTTAGGGCGATAGGCATTTCTTTCTGAATCCGGCCCATAGTGTCTACAAACTGTGGTGCATTTTTTTTACTAGTAATGGGAAAAATCAGCATATTGTGGAGGACAAATCGGACACCTAACTGACAGTTTTGACATTTTTTGGGGACCAGTGACATTAATACAGCAATCAGTGCTAACAAATATGCACTGTCACTGTACTAATAAAAGGGAAGGGGTTAACATCAGGGGAAATCAAAGGATTAACTCTGTTCTCCTAGTAGTGTTTTCTAACTGTGTGGGGGTGGTTGTACTGCGGGAAGACAGAAATGCATGTTTCTGCTTAGCAGAAAAATGTTTATTGTGCTAAAAGTTATCAAATATACTGTACATAACAGTAAACAATATTGGTAAAGAACCCAAAGACATACAATAAAGAATATTGCATATTTCACAATGTAAAGTCTAATTACAACTCAACTATACTAGTGTTTGTGGTTTAAGGAAGTTAACTGTCTTGAACACAGTGACAAAAAAGCAAGAAAAAAACTAATTTATAAGCAACCCGGCACACTTTTGTCACTTTGTTGACTGTGAATATTCTTGCTACTGTATATAAATATATACTAACATAGAGCAAAGCTATAAACGGACATAAATATAGTATATCTTTACATGAGTGTTGGGGTTTTAATGCAAATTAACTAAATATATTCCATTGAGCATTGTCAATTCTTCAGCTGAGAACCAAGGGCCAGATTCACAGAGGAAATACGCCGGAGTATCTACTGATACTCCGGCGTATTTTAAAATTTGCCGCGTCGTATCTTTATTTGTAATTCACAAAAAAGATACGACGGCTTTTGGCTAAGATCCGACAGGCGTACGGCTATGTGCGCCTTCGGATCCTAGGTGTAATTTTCCGGCGGCCGCTGGGTGGAGTTTGCGCCGTTTTCCAGCGTCGGGTATGCAAATTAGCTGATTACGGCGATCCACGAAGATACGCACGTTCGTCGCAATCTTTTATGTCGTCGCTAGTCGGTTTTTCCCGTCGCAAACTTAGGCCTGCTTTTTCATGGCTTATATTTAGAACAGCCATGTTAAAGTATGGGCGTCGTTCCCGTGTCAAATTTCAATTTTTTTTTTTTGCGTAAGACGTCCGGGAATACGAAACGACGTAACGCACGTCGCCGTTCAAAAAAAAACGTTGGGGCGCCGTAATTTCGCGCAAAGCACGTCGGGAAATTTTCACACGGAGCATGCGCAGAACGTTCAACGCGGGAACGCGCCTAATTTAAATGGTACACGCCCCATTTGAATTAAGCGGGCTTGCGCCGGACGGCTTTACGTTACATCGCCGTAAGTTTACACGCAAGTGCTTGGTGAATCAGGCACTTGCGCTGAAAACTTGCGGCGGTGTAACGTAAAGGGGATACGTTATGCCGCCGCATTTGTACCTGAATCTGGCCCCATGTCCACGCATAGAGTAGCAAATGTCTTTCTCTTACTTATGACTTCATTCCTGTTTAAAATTTCAGTTTCTTAAGACCAAATGTAGTTTAATAACAGCCCAATTAAACAAATAATAAAGCACTAAAAAGCAGAACTGTGAGCCAAGCAAGAAATAAACAAGAAAAAATAAGTGGGAGGTGTAGCATCTTAAAATAAAGTCTTGTGTTAATTAAGAATGTAAATGTCAGTCTATGCATAGTTTAATTAGCAGTATGCATTACTGTACTTCACTTCTTAAAACTGCTTGAATATTAATAGAAATGTGCTGAAATAATGCTACAGATGGAATATTTGCTTATACTAGATCCCTTGGAATATGAATTATGGCCAGGCCATTCTACTGGTGTTTCTTCTACCTATTTTTTTTAAGTGCTATAAAAATGCATTGATTACTGTGAAAATGGCAATTGCAGTTTAGGAGTTAACCACTAGGGGGCGCCCTAGGGGTTAAGTGTGACCTCATACAGTACCTGCCGCCGAGAATGTGTTTTTAGCACGACGGCATCGCGCTGATTCTCGGCGACAGGGTGCCGACATCTCGCACTCGATTGAATAGTGACAGCACATTCCAGCAAGCGCGTCATAGAAGCGACAGGAGATCCGACTTGGATTCCCGCCAATTCTACACGTGTGCGGCGTCTGTTATGAATCCTGAGGGGGAAGTCCCCGCCGGATTTTAAATAAAAATCCGGCATGGGTTCCCCCCTCAGGAGCATACCGGGCCCTTAGGTCTGTTATGGGTTGTAAGGGGAGCCCCCCTACGCCGAAAAAACGGCGTAGGGGGTCCCCCTACAATCCATACCAGACCCTTATCCAAAGCACGCTACCCGGCCGGCCAGGAAAGGAGTGGGGACGAGCGAGTGCCCCCCCTCCTGAGCCGTACCAGGCTGCATGCCCTCAACATGGGGGGGTTGGGTGCTCTGGGGCAGGGGGGCGTACTGCGGGGCCCCCCCACCCCAGAGCACCCTGTCCCCATGTTGATGAGGACAGGGCCCCTTCCCGACAACACTGGCCGTTGGTTGTCGGGGTCTGCGGGCGGGAGGCTTATCGGAATCTGGGAGCCCCCTTTAATAAGGGGGCCCCCAGATACCGGCCCCCCACCCTAAGTGAATGGATATGGGGTACATAGTACCCCTACCCATTCACCTGGAGGAAAAATGTTAAAGTCAATAAACACAACACAAGGGTTTTTAAAATAATTTATTAGTCTGCTCCGGAGGCACCCCCTGTCTTCTTTAGCTCTTTTTACCAGGGGGGCTTCTTCTTTGACGTCTTCGGGGGGGGGGCGCTCTTCTTCGCCGCCGTCTGGTTCTCTTCCACCCCCGGCGGGTTTCCTCCGACGTCTTCGGAGGAAACCTACCCAGACCCACGTGGGTAGGTACCACATGGGTAGGTACCAGAGCATGATGGGACTGTGAGGCCTATATAAGTCCGATGCAAGCCGCGCACCCGTCATTGCAGCGAGAAGAGGCGACGTGTCAACATCGGGAGAAGAGAAGAAGAAAAAGACGTCACAGCCCAGAAGAAGAAGAATACGTCACAGCACGGAAGAAGAAGAAGAAGACGCTCAGCCCTGAAGGAGAAGGCACCGGACAGCGGGAGGAAGAACCGGGGTGCGCCGAGTCAACAGCGGAGAGCGGCGAACATAAAAGAAGACCCCGAAGCGTGGAGAAGACCCCCCGGATAGCGGAGAAGACCCCCCCGGATAGCAGAAGAAGCCCCCCCCCCTGAGAAGCACACCACCCCCCCGCCGAAGACGTCGGAGGAAACCCGCCGGGGGGTGGGCGCTTTTATAAAAGCGACCCCCCCGGCGGTGGAAGAGAACCAGACGGCGCCGAAGAAGAGCGCTCCCCCCCCGAAGACGTCAAAGAAGAAGCCCCCCTGGTAAAAAGAGCTAAAGAAGACAGGGGGTGCCTCCGGAGCAGACTAATAAATTATTTTAAAAACCCTTGTGTTGTGTTTATTGACTTTAACATTTTTCCTCCAGGTGAATGGGTAGGGGTACTATGTACCCCATATCCATTCACTTAGGGTGGGGGGCCGGTATCTGGGGGCCCCCTTATTAAAGGGGGCTCCCAGATTCCGATAAGCCTCCCGCCCGCAGACCCCGACAACCAACGGCCAGGGTTGTCGGGAAGGGGCCCTGTCCTCATCAACATGAGGACAGGGTGCTCTGGGGTGGGGGGGCCCCGCAGTGCGCCCCCCCTGCCCCAGAGCACCCAACCCCCCCATGTTGAGGGCATGCAGCCTGGTACGGCTCAGGAGGGGGGGGGGTGGCTCGCTCGTCCCCACTCCTTTCCTGGCCGGCCGGGTAGCGTGCTTTGGATAAGGGTCTGGTATGGATTGTAGGGGGACCCCCTACGCCGTTTTTTCGGCGTAAGGGGACTCTCCTTACAACCCATAACAGACCTAAGGGCCCGGTATGCTCCTGAGGGGGGAACCCATGCCGGATTTTTATTTAAAATCCGGCGGGGACTTCCCCCTCAGGATTCATAACAGACGCCGCACACGTGTAGAATTGGCGGGAATCCAAGTCGGATCTCCTGTCGCTTCTATGACGGCTTTGTCTCCATCGCAGCAAGCCAGCTCAGCGCTGGCTCCCGCGATCGGACTCGTAGGTGGTCAATCTCGCCGAGAAAGGGAGCGAGATTGACACAATATCGCGTGCACCTACTGTATGTGTTTCTAAATGTAGGGGGGCGTGGCTGGATGTGTGATGTCATTGATCGTCTTTCCCTATATCAGGGAACAGACGATCAATGACACTGCCACTGTGAAGAATGGGGGAAGGTGTGTTTACACACACCTCTCCCCGTTATTCAGCTCCTGTGACCAATCACGGGACACCGGCGGCGATCGGGGCCATGGGGGCCTGCGGGCCGCGGTCACGGAGCTTTGGACCAGGTCGCGTTTTTACATTTTCAATCAACTTTTTTAACTTTTAAACTGTGACTCATGCAGTTTAACTAAGATGGGATATATTTATGAAAAAAATGCAGTTTGTTATGTACCGTATTTATCTTCCTATAGCGCGCACCGGCGTATATCGTGCACCCATACTCTAGAAGGGAAATTCCTGAAAAAAAATTACTTACAGTTTGTTGGTGTCTTGCCCGGCGTCCATCGGCGGCCTTGTCCGGTCCGGCGTCCGTCTGCAGCCTCGGTGGTGTCTTCCCCGCGTCTCTGAGCTCTCCCGCGCTGTCTCTGAGCGCCGCTGCCAACATATACTGAGCGCAGTACACTCGGGTACACTCGGCTATGCTCGGCCTCGCTCGGCTCCTCTCGCATAAAGGCTAGGAGGCAGCACAGGGCGTGACCGCGAGCGTTGCCGAGCGCGGCCGAGCATAGCTGAGTGTACCCGAGTGTACTGCGCTCTGTATATGTCGGCGACGGCGCTCAGAGACAGCGGATCGCCGTATAACGCGCACCCACGATTTTCCCTTGATTTTAAGGGGAAAAAAGTGCACGTTATACGCCGATAAATACAGTATATGTTGATCTGTTATTTATACCACAGTAGTTGGAAAATGCTGTAACCCCAGTAACAGCTGCAGTTTGATACAAATTGGAAAAACAGACTGATAATATAAGGCTGTCTGATTCACAGAGAAGATAATTATAGTTCTTGAGATTAACTAAACATTAATGCACATAGAAAAACACACACAATGATTTCTTACATAAATATGCATGCTTTGGGGGAGATCTGCATTCTGGTGGAATATAACAAATGACCAAAATGTTGCTTTTAAGTCTTGGGACTAAAACAGATTTCTGTCAAGAGAAAGCCTATTTGTTTGCGTATGGATAACAACATTTTTAACCTATGTAACCTTTCCTGGCAATACATTGTAAGTGAAAATCTGGGACCTATTCCCAATGGAAGTTATTAAAGGCACACTTCAATCGTACAGTGGGTTCTGCAATAAGCAGGCCGAATTGCCAGGGGCCTTGCTGGTTGACGAAAACAAATTATCTTTTGGTGGATGATGGAGCAGGGTTAGGACCCAAGAGAAATGCAAAAACTGAGCTCTACCTGCAAAGAATCTGTTGTGTGTGAATGGGGGCCAATAGCATTAATGTAATAAATGGGAACAACAGTGCCAAATGCAGATTTTGCAGATGGCTACCATCTGATGTGGTCTGACATTTGAGAACACTGTATCATGCAGACTCATGCAATGATTATTAATAAAGCTTTTTAGCATCTGGTATACAGCAAACCAAATATTAACATGCATGTTATAAAACACAATTTTATTGCTGAAAAGACAGTGTTTTAACTTAAATTACTTTTTATTATAATCATTAATGCTGTCTTGCTGATTAAGTTGCAATCTTGCAAGTTGGCAAATTACCCCATTTGAACATTTATTATCCCTTTTTTCTTTTTTATAGTTTGTTTTTGATTGTTATCACATTTTTGTAAAAACATAATATGCAATACTGTGCGCATTATCGTGCTATTGTAAAAAAAAAAAAAATGACAAAAGGGAACAACCTTTTGTACAGGCAAAACACATTAAATAAAATAAAAAAATGCGATTAACCACTTCAGCCCCGGACCATATTGCTGCTCAAAGACCAGGCCCCTTTTTGCGATTCGGCATTGCGTCGCTTTAACTGACAATCGCGCAGACGTGGCTCCCAAACAAAATTGGCGTCCTTTTTTTCCCACAAATAGAGCTTTATTTTGGTGGTATTTGATCACCTCTGCGGTTTTTATTTTTTGTGCTATAAACAAAAATAGAGCGACAATTTTGAAAAAATATGAATATTTTTTAACTTTTTGCTGTAATAAATATCCGCAAAAATATATAAAACAATGATTTTTTCCTCAGTTTAGGCCAATACGTATTCTTCTACATATTTTTTGGAAAAAAATCGCAATAAGCGTTTATTGATTGGTTTGCGCAAAAGTTATAGCGTCTACAAAATAGGGCATAGTTTTATGGCATTTTTATTAATATTTTTTTTTTTACTAGTAATGGCGGCGATCAGCGATTTTTATCGGTACTGCGACCTTATGGCGGACACTTCGGACACTTTTGACACATTTTTGGGACCATTGGGATTTTTATAGCGATCAGTGCTATAAAAATGCATTGATTACTATAAAGATGCCACTGACAGGGAAGGGGTTAACACTAGGGGGCGAGGAAGGGGTTAAGTATGTTCCCTGGGTGTGTTCTAACTGAAGGGGGGGTGGACTGACTTGGGGAAATGACTGATCTCTGTTCATACATTGTATGAACAGACAATCAGGCATTTCTCCCC